>NC_090057.1:3993802-4164771 GCF_038355195.1 Osmerus mordax | reverse complement strand
CGTCCCTTACTTACTTTTCAATCACTTCCTGTCAGGGAAAGAAATTTCAACTTTTATGTGCCAGCCCTGCCCCAGGGCATGTCAGACCCTGTCTCTGCTCTGTTCTGCTGTATGATCCTGACGGGTCAGCTCTGACAACTCATTGGCTCTGCTCTGACAAGCCATAACCAACACCATATCCAGGGCCAATCAATTACCCACTAAATTATTGATGCGAGCGCATCCCTGAAACGTCACGACAATCTCTGGAAGAAGACGATGTCGGAACGCTAATCTCAGCGGGCAGAGAGAGAGAGAGAGAGAGAGAGAGAGAGAGGGGGGGGGGGGGAGGGAGGGGGACGGAGGGAGGGGGGGGAGGGAGGGAGGGAATGAGGGAGGGAGGGAGGGAGAGAGAGAGAGAGAGAGAGAGAGAGAGAGAGAGAGAGAGAGAGAGAGAGAGAGAGAGAGAGAGAGAGAGAGAGAGAGAGAGAGAGAGAGAGGCAGGTTGGCTCAGTGTTGTTGTCCCTTGTGTCTCGCATGGTAGGCTGCTTAGGGAAAATTGCCTCAATGCAGACTTGACTGGGAAAATATTTCACACAAAAGGATTGTGTATTAAGAGTAATTTACCCGAGGTAGATGCTGTTTACACAATAATGCCGCTATGTAGAGTTTGTTAGATTGGAGGTGTGACAGCAAGACATGTTTCTAAACTGTATTACCGCCAGCACTCCCATCACACTGTTACAAGGTTTTAGAGTACAAATGTCCTGTAAATGCAGAGGTGCAACACATTTCAGAAACCTGCAATGTAGAACACTTTGTAACTGTGGAGGAACATAGGTAATTCCATATCGAATCATTTCAGGGCTCCAAACAGCACTTTTGTTTAAACAGACTCTGCTTGAAACCTCCACCTAACACAGTTACACACCAGGGCATACAGAGACCAGCTTCATATTGTTCGGGGGTTTGTATCATCACGTTCCCATGTCGCTGCCATCACCCCCTCGGTGACAAATTGTCCCCACAGAGGTCCTTGAAGACAGGTCGCCTTGCACGGCGTGTCACAGCAGACCGGAGCAGCTGTGTAAATCAGCCCACTCCATTATCAGCTCAATAACCCGGTGTTTTCATACCAGCCGGCCCGGGACGGCCGTTCATCAGTCCGCCTGATGAATCATAAAGCCCTGAGGACCATGATGCCACGGGGATGTGAGCTCATGACCTGGCATAACTTAACCAGCTCATCAGCGCCACGTGGAGGAGGGAGGATATCATCCCTCCCACATTAGAATGCAGGAAGCAGCGCTCGCAAGCACCTGTGGTCGGTCTGCCGTGGTCGGACTTCTCCGGAAAGAGGGGGCAGGTGACCTCCCTGCTGGAGTCAGGGGCTAGTGACCTTCCTGCTGGGGTCAGGGGCTAGTGACCTTCCTGCTGGGGTCAGGGGCTAGTGACCTTCCTGCTGGAGTCAGGGGCTAGTGACCTTCCTGCTGGAGTCAGGGGCTAGTGACCTTCCTGCTGGGGTCAGGGGCTAGTGACCTTCCTGCTGGAGTCTGGGGCTAGTGACCTTCCTGCTGGGGTCAGGGGCTAGTGACCTTCCTGCTGGGGTCAGTTGACCTCTGTTGCTGAGGGCCAATTATCTCAGTGGACTCCTCGCCGGGTGGAACAACCTGAGTCTCGCTGGTCCACCTGCTCCTCCTGCTCCTCCTGTTGGTGAGGTGTGTGGGGGGGCGAGGGGGGGCGGCCGGACTCAAGACCTCAGGCAGGGCAGCCGTGCACAGCAGAGGAGAAATGTCTCCATGTGTTTATGCCAGTCTGAAACGCATTGGGAACATTGCTTGGGTAAATGTTGCACGAGGGGTAACCCCTTGAAAGGCAATTCTGCGGTATACTGTCTTCTTGTTTCCACTTTCTCCAGCCATGAGCAGTGAGGGACTATATGTATAGACCCAGGGGCTATGTAGTATTCATGTAGGACTGCAACAGCACATGAATGAATAAATCGCTTCTCATGTTTATACAAACAGGTAGCTCATTCAGGCACCTAGGGGCCTTGTATAAAAGGTCACTCTTCATAGCAGATGTGGGCATGCATATACATCAGGATGTGTAACAATCACACACACACACACACATAAACACAGACCACACTATCCTGACTACTCAAAATAACATCATCCGATATCCCTGCCTGCAGTCTTCCTCATAGAAGAGTATCATGGATGAACAGTGAGCTTAATTAAACCTCAGCCAGAGCCTAATAAGCTGCGTGGGCCACAACCCTTCTGTCACGTCTGTGTATCAACCCTTGCCTCTGCATTGAACTGAATTAGGTGCAGTTTGTATGGAGCTGCTCATTAATAAATGTTACGTCACACATGGAGACAAGTTCAAACCACGTGAGCATGGGAACATAAGGTTGTCAGGTTTGGATGTGTCGGGTGCGCTGCCCCGTGATGCGTTTAGAACGCACCCGCCTCTATCCACCAGACTGTGTATCATCAGGAATATGATGGGTGTTATACTTAACAAGGAGATGAGAGACAGATAGAGTGTGACAGAAAAAAGAGAGGAATTGTGGAGGGAAGAAGGAGTGCGCATGATGGGGTGGAAAGAAAGGAAGAAGGGAGACTTGCCTCATCTCCCCCACGCTGTGGAGGCAATTTGGAAACATAAATTACACAGGCCCCATCCTGGTTGTGCTGTCACGAAAGACGAATGAAACCATCCATTAGTCCTTCGTTACCTGTCAAGATGCTCTCTCATGTTGACGGCAGATGCAGCCCACAGGAGAAGGCTTCGCCGTCGGAACCTTAAGCAGCCAGCATCAACATACCCCCCACCGCCACATACATACATGTACATCAGGATTCAACCTATTCAGTTTTCCAACGGTTAACAAACGATAAGTGGGGAATCAGACCGATGGAGGGAATGTTTGTAAGCCATTCATTCCCTTTGAAAACGGCCACTGCTCTAGAGGGACTAATCTGCCTGCTGGCAAACATCCACGGTTAGAATTTCCAGATGTCAGAGAGGATTTAGTTTGATGAAAGATAATAGTGTAATCATGTTATTATTCAATACTTCCAGTCACCTCCTGAAATTATGGAGGGTTCAAACCCAGGTGGATTTTTTCATTCTCCCGGTTTTATCTTTCCGTAGTTCCTGAGACAGACTTGTGATCTACGACATGTCTGGACCTCCAGTTCACCTCTCCGCTCGGCCCAGGGTCTGTAATCATATGAGTCCCATAGACCACATCTGGCTCAGGTTCGGCTGTGGCACTACAGGGGTGGGCAAGTCAATGTCTGTCTCTGTCTGTCTGTCTGTCTGTCTCTTTCTTTCTCTCTCTCTCTCTCTCTCTCTCTCTCTCTCTCTCTCTCTCTCTCTCTCTCTCTCTCTCTCTCTCTCTCTCTGTCTGTCTGTGTCTTTATCTCTCAGTTCAGTTCAGTTCAAAAGGCTTTATTGGCATGAAAACAACAATTGTTCATATTGCCAAAGCAACGGTAGAATTACAGAAATATTAATCAATGTAAATCATGGCCTTATATATACTTATATTTCACACACTCACATAGAGAGACACACACGGCAGTTTAACATATACATACGTGTAGCTACTCTCTCTCTGTCTCTCTCTCTCTTCCAGTGGTCTGTGACAGAAACAATATGAGCATCATTATGCGTTATGACCTTTTTGCCTCAGTGCTTCAGTATGAAAAAGATTATGTATAGATTTGTAGTCTGATGATATTAGTAATAAAAAATTCTGAAACACAAATAGAATAGAAATAGTTATCTTGCCTTCCAGCTCATTTTGATTTGTGTAACACAATCAATGCAGTTTGTTCTCCATTATCTGCCCGTACAATTTAATGCTGTACAGGCAAAAAACCCTTCTGCAAAAAAAGCACAAGATAACTTTATAAAAAGACGCACCATACTCAGTGTGCTGTACGATACACACTGTTTTCATGCTTCAGTAAGATTCGAGGCTAGTAATCCTCCACTCACTGTCATCTTCCCTCCTTCCTCTCTCTCTCTCTCTCTCTCTCTCTCTCTCTCTCTCTCTCTCTCTCTCTCTCTCTCTCTCTTTCTCTCTCTCTCTCTTTCTCTCTCTCTCTCTCTCTCTCTCTCTCTCTCTTTCTCTCTCTCTCTCTCTCCCTCCTCACTCTGCTCTCTCCTACCTCGGTATCTCCTCTCTTTCACGCACCCAATATATTTCTGTCTCTGTTTCTCAATTTTCTCCTCCCGTCCTCCACCTCTCTCTCTCTCTCTCTCTCTCTCCAGCGGTGTTATTTCCTGAGCCTCCTCCTGCACACGGGATGATTGCAGCTTATTGACTTGTAGAACTCCCTTCTATTCCTGGTGTATTTTTATTACCGCTCATCACACCCTGGAACACGTTCCCAAAGACCCACAGTATTTTTGGTCTCTCTTTTTTTGCCAGAAAATGAAGTCAGGTGGCTGAGCGGTTAGGGAATCGGGATAGTAATCTGAAGGTTGCCAGTTCGATTCCTGGCCGTGTCAAATGACGTTGTGTCCTTGGGCAAGGCACTTCATCCTACTTACCTCGGGGGAATATCCCTGTACTTACTGTAAGTCGCTCTGGATAAGAGCGTCTTCTAAATGACTAAATGTAAATGTGAAAACAAGAAAAAAAAAAAAATTCTCCCTAAGAACCGTAAAATCTCCGTATTATTTGTTGCGTGTACTGTGGAGATGGTGTGTGTAATGACACAGGGTTTTGTGGTTGGGTGCACACTGCCTACATGCTCCAGTAGTACAGCCTCAGCAACAGTGCTCAGGGTATATTATATGGAGTCTGCCTTTTCATGTGAAACAGAGCTCACTCTGACCGAGGTTTTGGAACGGCAGAGCGCACCGGAGTATCGTCTAAAGCTCTGCGGCAACGTTTATCCCTGTGGGATGCAGTCTGATGCTCCGAGCTAAACTAAAAGAATTTGGTATCTTGCTCACACACTTTATCCGGAAGTCATTGACACCAGCTCAACTATGGGGGTGGAAAAATTGAATATTAAGTGGTTTGACTGGTCCCTCTCAAATTTATGCATCCAAATGTTCTTTCCTTTACTACTGGAGACATTGATAGCATTCATTTAATGTGTTATTGTATAGTATGAGTGATGAGCCACATGTTTTTAATGGATAATCACTGTCTCCTATCTTCCACCCTCAGAACTTTCTTTCTTGTGCTGAGCCAGGGTGATCCATACAGTAGACCTGAGTGATGTTACCTCTCTCCTGTTAACAACCAAAACATTTACGCAATGTAAAGTCTTGCGTTTCACACCGATAGTACTCATCTCAATCGACTGATTGACGGTGTTATTTGAATTGTGGTTATGTAAATAATTGATGTGTAAATGTGTAAATAATTGCTGTGTAAATAAATGATGCTGTGTAGGAAACCGATGATGAAAAAGCCATTCAGTGGGTAGAGCAGCACAGGCCTCCCCCTCCTCCCCCTCCTCCTCCCCCTCCTCCCCCTCCTCCCCCTCCTCCCCCTCCCCCTCCTCCCCCTCCTCCTCCTCCCCCTCCACCTCCTCCCCCTCCCCCCCTCCTCCCCCTCCTCCCCCTCCTCCCCATCCCCCTCCTCCTCCCCCTCCTCCCCCTTGAACCTGCTCTGGTGGAATGGTACCGACTAAGCTATACCTATGCCCTCCTCCCCCTCCTCCCCCTCCTCCTCCTCCCCCTCCCCCTCCTTCCCCTCCTCCTCCCCCTCCTCCCCCTTGAACCTGCTCTGGTGGAATGGTACCGACTAAGCTATACCCATGCCCCTGGTCCTAAAGCTATTTCCTGTGTTCCTTGTCGCTCCGCCCCCACCCCCCCCCCCCCCCCCCCCCCATACACACACACACACAGACGGACTGTTCCAGCGACAGTGACAGTGAGGATAACTTCATCGTGATCCCCCCTCGAGACCACCTAGGCCTGGCCATCTTCTCCATGCTGTGCTGTTTCTGGCCCCTGGGCATCGCTGCCTTCTACTTCTCTCAGGGGGTAAGAACACACACACACACGCAACACAACACACACAACACACGCGCGTGAATGTCGAACGTGATGACCACCTCCCATGAACATTGCTTTAACCAGCTACGCCACCGAAAGGTTGCTCTTCGACTGTGCGGCAGTTGGTGGTCCCAACTCGGCTCGGTTACACATACACACACTCACACATGCATAGGGGTGTACACACTCTCTCTATCACACACATACACACATATCTACACAATGACTGTGAGAGCTGGCTGACAGAACTCCAGTCAACATAAATGTTTGTGCACATACATCATTCAGACACACAGACAGCTGTCCAGCCTCCTAGGAACACTGCCATCCTTGCCATCTCAAGTATGAATGGCTATCTAATAGCTTAACATTTAGTAGCCTTATCAGTTGGTGTGACCAAGGCAGATGAAGGCAGACTGAATTAACTTGTCAGGGGCTAATTTAATTTTTCCTGAGTAATTATGAAAAATAATTGGTGTGTTGAGAGGTTAGTGATTCTTCTGTCAATCTCTCCCGTGAAGAGAGACAGAGAAAAACTGAAAGAAAAAAAGGAAGGAGGTGTATGGATGTCTCTGTCTTGTAAACTCTAGTTTGGTTTGTGAGCTAAAGACTCTGTCCTATCTATGCTTCTGTTACCTCTCCTCTCTCCTGTCTCTCTTTAATGCTTTCAAAGAATTATATATTGTCCACGTCCATAATTCTCCATCTTTGTCCATCTGTTTTGTCAATAGCCTAGGCAGTATTGGAACGTTGCGTTGTGAATGCGTTGTCAAAACCATATATCACCGTGCAGATGACCGCAACAACATCCCAGAGAAAGAACAAAGTCTCACGATTCATCACATTTAGTGTCTGTGTCTTCTCGGGGAAAAGACTTCCTCAATATGATTATCAAAGTGGGTTTTATGGGAGGTCCATGGAGGAAGGGGTTTATGAGATATTGATACAGTCTTTGTGTTGTCAGTCCTGAAGTCACAACACAGGAGACACATTAGGGACTGTCATGGGCACAAGGGAGCGCTGGATCAATGCTGTTTTCCTTAGATTTGAAGGTCAGATTCAGTGACACACAGAGTGCTTGGCCCACCCTGTGTTTGAGCAGCACAGAAAACACGCATATTCACACACACCCACACAACTTTCTTAGCAATGTTTTAAGAGTTGTGTTACGCAATGCGATCTTTTTCTCTCTCTCTCTCTCTCTCTCTCTCTCTCTCTCTCTCTCTCTCTCTCTCTCTCTCTCTCTCTCTCTCTCTCTCTCTCTCTCTCTCGCTCTCTCTCACTCTCACTCTCTCTCCCTCTCCCTCTCCCTGTCCCTCTCTCTCTCTCTCTCACTCACTCTCTCTGTCTCTCTCTCTCTCACTCTCACTCTCTCTGTCTCCCTCTCTCTCTCTCTCGCTATCGCTCTCTCTCACTCTCTCTCTCCCTCTCTCTCTCTCTCTCTCTCTCTCTCTATCTCTCTCTCTTTGCAAGGCCAAGGATGTAGCTTCCATAACTGAGCTATTAATGCAAGTTCAACTTCAACTACAATTTCATGTTCAAGTGTCCTCTAATCACAAATATAATACACCACAGTGTCTGGGGAGAATGAACTTTTATTCAGAGATAAGAGAAATCCTAATTAATTACTTTCAGTTTTTCAGACTAATCTGAAAACTTGTTTGGAGAAGCTTCAAAATGCCCTTCTCAGCTTTAGAAAAAAAAATCCAACTATCTCAGCTTACATAAATATTAATATATATTTATCATGCAAATGCAGCGTTTACTTCAGCAATAGAATGAGAAATGGGATGTGAATGTCGTCGGACTGTGTCTGATTGTGTCTCAGTTCTGCATGTGTGGAGCTGAGCATTACGTAACTAAGGAGGAAGCCTGTTAGCAACAGACAGATTCCACCAAAATGTCTCAGAAAGAGCCAGCACATCCTACTAAGTCTGAGATGTTATCTTTGTCTGTGACGCCACATTTCAATCATTCTGTCAAGGTTGTGAAGATAAAGCCTTAATGCCTCCATTTACCTTTCAAGGGGATTCAAGGAAAAAATGCTTTGGCCTTCGAAACATCACATTCGGCCTTTAGACGCTCTGCTACTCCTGTGAGAGAGCTGCAAAATGCAATGACTTAATTATTCGTCTGAAGCAAAGCAATAGATTGATTAATCAATTACGGCCTGTTCATTAGACCTCATAATGAGGGACTTTTAATTACAGCCTCAGCTTTTACAACGTTTTGCCCTTCAACCCTCCCTGCAATACAAAGATTCAATGGAGTGGTTTTCTGTCGAATTACGACTCTTTCCAAGACTCATTCCCCCACAAGGCCTTGCAAGGGGGCACAATGCGAGCTTAAAAGGAGAGGGTTTTATCCCAGTTTTGAAACCACTCCTGAACTTAATTTCCCACAAGACTGTTATAACCATGCCGTTGTTTCAATATTCACTTTGTTGGCATGGAAACGACTAGCCGTGTCTTGAATATGTGTCCTTTGTTTAATTTGGTTTATCCGCGGATGCTTGCTGGGCAAGAACGGAGGCCTTCAGAAACCTTCCCTCCATACATGAAACACAAAATATAATTGGGTAAAAAAAAAGAAGGAAGAACAGAAAAGTTGGAAGTTGAAAAGTGCTTTACCTTGGTGTTCTCCTCTAAGGTGCTGTGTGGCTGCCTTGATGAGGCAGCTGCACTGGCAGGGTCTGTGCTGGGAGGGCTGGGGAGGGCTGTGGAGGGCTGGGGAGGGCTGGGGAGGGCTGCGGAGGGCTGCGGAGGGCCGGGGAGGGCCGGGGAGGGCTGGAGGGACACAGACAGACAGGGGAGAGGATCACTAGCCACAGGTGACTGAGAGGATGATAACAAACAGGGACTCATGGTGTCAATCTCCGAAGCCTGTAGTGTCAACACCATGTGCTATTTCAGGAAATGGCTATATCCACAAGACATTTGGTATTTAAAGACACTTGTTATTGAAAACCAATACTACAGGCAGTGAAAATGCTGCCACGTTTTTATCACTTCCAACACCAGAGAAAATTTAGTTTTTTTGTGTGATTACATTCACATAGTCCTGACAATCAGTTCCTGTTCCATTTCTGTTGCTCCAAAAAGACTCATTCTCTTTCAGTCATATCTCCTTTCAGGCATTGCACTTGTCACAGCTGATTTCCTACACGTTGAATTCATCATTCATTATTCACCTCCTTCCTTTGACACCGGCCCAATCTTGTGTCGCCGACATTTCATCACTAACTCCCTCTTTCCAATACCCTAATCCATTAGGAGCTCTCCTTGAATCCATTGTGTCCCTGTCTACGATCCCTCCCTGCTTTCCAGTCTCGTCTGCATACAACCACAGTGAAATAATAAATAGTTCTTTAAATCATCTCTGCTTGGCTAAATAAGGTTTCTTTCTCTCTCTCTGTCTCTCTCTCTCTCTCTCTCTTTCTCTCATTCTCTATCACCTCCCTTCCCCCTCCTGTCTTCCAGACCAGCAAGGCGGTGACAAAGGGAGACTTCCCCATGGCCAGCATCGCGTCTCGACGGGCTCTCTTCCTGGCCGCCCTTTCCATCACCATAGGAACGGGGGTGTACGTGGGGGTGGTGGTGGCCCTCATCGCCTACCTCTCCAAACCAGGACACATATAGCAGCCCCTCCCACTCCCGTCCACCCAGTGTAGCCTGCAAGAAAGCTGTGTCCCCCCCAGATTACTCTACCGTCGGGGAGTGTAATCCTCCTCTCCTATACCTTCCTCTTTTCCCAAACTCCCGATTTCCCTTAGGGGTCCTGTCGGCTAAAGTTATACTGGAGATAGGGTAGGCAGGGAATGGGGAAACAGACATAGTCCTGGGGGAACTGGGCAGTGGGGGGTGGGGTTGCAAGGTAGGGGGGCTTAGACTGAGAGACAGTTTAAGGGGTGTGGGGGGTATCGGGGTAATGGGAATGCCCTGATTTGGGGCCCAGTTTGCATCCATTTGGCTAAGCCCCCTTATAGGGTGTTTGAAACCTAAGGTTGTTAATTTTATTCTTTTATTTATTTATTTTTACATCTGAGATCATTACAAAAACAGTGAGGGAAAAGACTTGCAAAAAAACACACCAGCCAATTACTGGAACTTTAGCAAACTTCAAGGGACTCTATATCCACTGAGATCTTGGAGGATTAAAACTGAGCACAAAAAAATGCCCTTTGATTCTCTCGACTTTCTATCCGTGTTATCTGGTATGGTTTTGGAAGTGAAGATGGATGGACCCCCTTCGTGTGTCCATCTCTCTTAATTCACCATCAAAGGTTTCCCTCAGTGGCGACAGTTGGAAAACAGCAGTCCCTGCTGTGCCCTATGTGCACTCTATACAGCGCCTCTCTCTATCCTTCCATCTGAACACTTCTAAGAAACAACTAAACACAAATTCTATTCGAACAAATCCCCCTCATCTTCTGAGACGTCCATGTTGTGTGGGCAACAGTGCATTCAACATGTCTAAAGAATATTGTGAACAAACACTGGCAAAATCCGACAGACTTAATTTATCTGATTTAGACATTCTGATGCATTTGACAGAGAAAAAACCCCACATCAGTTTCCCACCCTTGAAGAGGTGTTGGTGTCTGTTGTCATAGAGATTTGTCCTGGTAACAGCAGGTCCGTTGATTAGACTTCACGCAGTTAAGCAACTACTCCCAAGGTCTCCGAAACAAAGTCTTTCCATAGCCTGAATGTTGGAATAACAAGAAAAAGAACATTTGTATTCCTCTTCATCTATCCCTTTTGACTCAGCTAAAGGTTTACTGTGTCCAACAGCAAAGCATGAAGTCAGCGCTGTACGTGAATCATGTCAAACTATGGATTTCTGTGTGGAGATGTTATGTCTCAGGCTGGAGAAGACTGCTGGTGTTCTCCAGTCAAGTGTTAGCATTTGGGGCTCACATCAATGACTGCTGTGGAGCAGAGAATCAGAGATGTGTTGTCAGAATGAGGTTTACATGCTTGTGGGATGGAAGGATGAAAGGATTGTGTACTGGAGGATATTGTGCATGATAAAAAGCTAAGTCACCTGCTGTGCATGATCATGCTGTGGTACCTGGTTTCATATTTGGCTAAATTTGCCTCCTTCACTGTTCATGACAAAGTTCAGAATAATTAGACAATATTACACTGGCAAATGTCCTCCAAATTTGTTTACACTCTTGGTTTTGAGTACATCTTGTATTTAGCGAAGACTAATGAGTCTGGGATTCTATGTCACCTTTGTGAGGAAAAAGTATTTGTCTAAGATTTTTTGAGACACTGACTTACAGTTAGTATTTTCCTCTTTACAGCCAGGCCCCTCCAATGTTTTGGCACAGAAACCTTTTAATAAACGTGTCGAGAAAACATTGTTACATCTGTTCCAGTTTTCCAGCACAGGTCATAAATTAGTCATGTCTGACAGTTATGATTCACAATCAGCTTCCCAATATAGGTTTTTCTGAGAAGAAATTTACTGAAACCGCAGAATCAAACACATTCCACTAACAAGCCAGTTTGCTGGTCGCCGAACGCAGTGAAGTTGAGTAAACAATCCATTTGCCCATCCCTCGCCAACTATTTGCAGCTAACAAGAAGACAATTGAAAAAAGTGCTAATTAAGAGCAAACAATGGGGATTTCGCTTCAGAGAGAGTGGCTGTAAAGTGATTAACGTCAATGACGAACATTCAAAACTTTATTGGAACCGCGGCTGCATTGCTTGGGCAATTTTATGAGCCTTCCTGTCAGTTTGTACACTGAGAGAGATCTATAGAACCGTGCATGATGAGATAACAACACCACTATTGGTGTCATTGATTTTCATGGGTTTGTTTGGTCCACAGTATTTGCCTCATTCAGTACCTAATGAACCGAAACCCTGGTTACCCCTGGTTACCCAGTCCTTTTGGCCTTATGAATGTTGCCCCTACTCTGACCACACCTCATAGTATGTTGTCATGGCAACCAGTACCGTTTATTGTCAGTGCTTGCACACATTTCTGACCAACACTGTAAACAGCCCACAGAGAGACTATGTATGTATGTTTGTTTTATCTTGTTTATCAAGTTTCATTGTTGATAATGACGAATGCTTTGTGTTATGTAGCGTATCATTCAAATTCTGTGTTTTTTCTGGCTCTTGGTAACCTGGTATTGTTTCATGTGTGGATACAAAACATGACTGTCGATGACAAGTCCTTGTGAAGGTGAAGGTTTAGAGTGTCTACAGTCAATACCAGGGGGATTTATGTAATCTTAGTGTTGTGATATCCAACTAAATTAAACAAACTTGATTTTATTTTGGATTTCCTTCAAGGTTTTGAATTTGCTCATCTTGTGTGAAGACAACATGTAAATAGTGCAAATAAGAGAACTGTCCAAAATGTAATGTAACATAAAGCAAAAACTAAAAAATGTAACTGTGGTTTTCTTGTGTTTTGTCAGATGGTGTGGATGTAAAGTCTTGGTATCTCTTGTGTCTAACTTGTTGAAAGTGAGCAAACATCATTAACGCCAGCTCTATTGATCATGAATCCATAGTCCTAGATCCTCCTTAAGCACTTAGTCAGTCTTGCCAGGCAAAGTTCCACAACAAATATTATACATATCACAGCAGGCTTTGTCATAGAAAATCATACTCACTCAGTGTCCAACAAATTTAACCTGCTTAAGTAATTCCCTAAGCTATTTACCTGTGTGGATCGTTTCTGAGTATCTCTGACATAAAGGGACTTAGTCTCGACACGGTCCGACACTAACTCCTCCAGATAAACCTGTCGGCCAATCCTCTCGTCTGCTCTGTTGCTGGCACAGCTTTAAGCTGTTTGGAATGACGTGTGGATGCTGTCTGTGTGTGTGTGTGTGTGTGTGTAAGAGAGAGAGAAAGAGAAAGAGAGAGAGAAGGTGTGTGAGAATGTGTGCGATCAACATAATTACGTAAGAGAGAAGGTGTGCGTGTGTGTGTGAAACAGAATGTGCCTGTGTGATTCTGCCAGTGGGTGGGATCAGACCTGCATCTGAATGAGTTCTCTCCATCCAGGATCCTGGGTGAGTCAGGACCAAAGTCCTCTCATCTCCCACAGAACCTACCACCACACACACGGCAAACCACAGCTGAACCAGTCCTCTGGAGAAAAGCGAGGCTTTCAAACAGCTCAGTATGCGCTGGTCTACTCAGCATGATCCCCTGTTTCAGGAGAGTGCGATATAGGCATGCCTGAGAATGAGACAACACAGATCGCATTAGCTAGGGTGGAAGATCAAATGAAGAACAATAGTGTTTTGCTGTACATTTAAACCCACACACAAGGAGACTACACAGCCAACGTGGAGCTGTTTCTTGTTCTTCTCCTGTCTCAAGGGAGACCGCAGTTCTGATGATCCATGGCCAAGCCATCTGTCATGGCCTCAACTATACGCACGACAGAAGCATCAGGCTTTGAGTGTTATGAAGAATGAAAATGTTTTGTTTTTGTTTTGTTTGACATACATCTGAAACAGGAGTGAGGCTGCTCCTCTCATCTCTGGATGAGCCACTTTCTGAAGCTACTTCCTGTTCGAGAGCCAACCAAAGAAGAAGAGACGATGTTAAGATGAAGAGAATATGAAGAACGGTTTGAGTGTTGGGCAGAATCAATCATAGATAGATTAACCAGGGTCTCTTACAACTCAATCTGGGTCAAATAGAAATCTACAATAGTCGGGGAGCTTCAAGGTATAATATTGATCATGTTCTGAGCCCAGCCCCTTTGATCAACATTTTGCTACGGATGTTCTCAGATGTACTGTCTGCTCGTCAGTCCATCTGTTTGTGATATATATTTAGAGGGGAAGAGAGAGAGAGATGCAAATCTGTGGAAAACAAGGTCCAAATATGCTGCCCACCAAAATTACAGATGTAAGATTGAAGAGAGGAGGAGAAAACGGGTATCAGGGTTTTTTCCAAATCCACTCAAAAATCCATTTGGGCCGGGCAGAGCGCCCCGAGGAATACCTCCCAGCAATCTCTCATAAGCCACAGGATTGATGAGTGTATTCAGAAGATGAGGAAGACTGAGGCAGAGAGACGCTCCCGTCCACCCACTGAGGTCAACGTCTGGGATATATATGCCTCCTAGCTCTGAAATGAGAAACAATGCAAATAAGTCTGTGAAAATGTTCTAATCTCCACCAACTTATTCCATTTGGCTCATAACGCAGGAGCGATTGGTTCATGACTCAGCTTGTTTTGTAACTTCAGCTTGGAGAAAGTTATGTCATTATGTTGGCTTTTTTTGGGAAGTACTGCAGGCAAATGTTGAATGCTGCTAGAGAAAAATGTGGAATGTAATTTGGCCCATATGATTCAGGCACTCTCTACAAATAGCTATTTGCAAAGGTTTTGGCATTGGCAAGACGGAAGGACATTATAATAGAGAAGGAATATAAAGTGAGCTAAGGAGAGAATCCACTGGCATTTCCTTTCCTGACACAAACACACAACAGCACACACACAACGACCCTGGTCACCCACCAAAATCCTTAATTATAACCCACTCCAGACTCTCTCTCTCTCTCTCTTTCACACAAACACAAACAATGTGCCTGGTCTCTGGTACTTCCCTACATGAGTGCTGCTGGCAGCAGCACCCAAGCCCCAGGCAAGGCTTCATGTTCAGTCATGTTCCTCTGGTCAGCAGGCCTCCTGGGTGCCTCCAAACAGGCCTGGCTGGCTGTCTCCCTATCCAGTTCCCTCTCATCGGCAGCTCCTAACACCAGTCTGCATGGGCCCCCAGCTGGCAGTATAGCAGCCTGGAACTGTACACATCTTAGCAGAACCAAGAATTCCAATGTACCTATACTTTTAACTTATCAAGTTGTGGTTTAAGCAAATCGTGCCGTCACTAATAGGCAGACTTTCTCACACATAGATATATGAGTGAAAAATATATATATCTGTTCATGATTCATATATATCTGTACTGTACACTGTACTGTCTATAATATAGACTCTATATGTATGCCCTTGTCACTGGAACATGGCTTTGGACAATCAGAGGATGATGCTCACCTGGACATCAAGGGAAACATTTTTTCTCAAGACGGGAATCTGCTCTGTAAACCCACCTAGAGGAGTGTGAATAAAGCTCTCCCTGTACTTTCCAGTCTGAGAAGGGCAGTGAGACACCGTGGAAGGCAATAAATATGCTTTGATATTCATGTCTTGCCTCAAGAGTTATCCTGTGACTGGCATTCACGATGTTCAGGGGGAAGAAGGGAGAGAGAGGAGAGGAAGAGAGAGAGATAACTGACAGAGTTCTGAAAGAGTGTTATATTGCCCAATCCACGTGGAGAAACGTAACTTCTGCTGCACCGATTTGTTTATCAAAGGAAACCAGGTGAGATGTGGGAGCACAATGCTGAGATAGCACACAGGGGCACTCCTGCATGCTCTGCTGTTCTGGATCTAAATCAACAGTCAGCAGTCGTCAGTCAGTAAACTTGCTGTAGCGAATCTGGAAAAAGTAGAACTTGTTCAGCTTCTGAAACCACATTTCTTAAATAATGCATTTCATGTTTTTTTTGTCAAAAGTGCGTAAATTATATGTTTCAAGTAATTATTATGTAGTGAGAAATGTCATATAATTGGTTGTAAAATGTGTACAGTATTTTATGGTAATCTTCTGATTTGTTAAATGTATTTATACACTCCATTAGTTATATGAATAATGTGGTTCAGTAATGAACATTGTCAGGTTCCTAATATATTTACCTTGTGAGAGCAACATAGGGACAATGCAAATTAGAAAGAGAGACAAACACAAACTTAAACACAGAAATATTAGAATTCTAGTCTAGGATCCAACCAATTAGCATGCAGACCTTCTGCTAGTAAACATCCTTGTGCACATCTCTCTCTCTCTCTCTCTCTCTCTCTCTCTCTCTCTCTCTCTCTCTCTCTCTCTCTCTCTCTCACACACACACACACACACACACACACACATATATACACGCAAACACACCAACACACATTTAGATCTGTCGCCTGTGGACACAACAAAGCGCATGTTTTAACAGAGGAAAAACCCTCATTTCTTTTGTCTTCGTACAGGCATGCGTGCGTTCCCAGATTTGTCTGTCTAATAAACATTTCTGCTCCAAGCCCCGCAAGTAATCTCCATTGTGGCTTTCTGTAAAATTCAAAAGCTGTCTTCTTTAAGACAAGAAAGAAACAGAGGAGAGGGGAAGAAAAAAAAAAGAGAAAAGAGAAAAATCAGAAAAAAAGGAGGAAGGAAAGCAACCGGTTTCGTGTTTTTCCACAAGCATTGCAGGACAGATGCTAGTCCTGAGAAAATGGTCTTGGAAGGCCCCCCAGCGATGAGAGAGAATGTCTACCCAACTCCCTTCCCATCTGGGGCGCCCAACAGAACATGAGAGATTTTCTTCCCAAATCGCAGCCTGGCATGTTACGATCATCTCACAGATGCACCGAGCCCTCCCCACAGTGTCCACTTCTAATTAGCATTGGGTTGTTGTCGCGTTCCTTCAATGATACATTAAAAAGAGATCAAGGTTACCGTAGCTTTTGGGGGCTTAACTCAGACCACACACCTCGGTCCTGGTCTGGTGGAATTTGCCCAACCCTATTAGACACAGAGACGGTCGGTCATTTTTAAATCCTCCAAGGCTCAATCATCCATGTGTCCCATTGCTTCCAATTATATTGCTTGTGCATTTAAATAACCTGTTGGAATGATACAGTGTATTAATCAGGGACACGCTGTTTGAGAATGTCAAGGTCACCAGGCTGCAACTGTGACTGTGAGTGTGGACTTAAATCCACATCTCTCCTTAATGGCCAGAGCTGATGTTTTCGCCGTGCATGGTAACCGGTTCCTAGGTGATAAGATAATTAGCTAATTGATAACGCTGCGTCCACTGGGCTATTAAGAGACTTACGAAATGTCACCAAATGCCAGCTGTGATGACAGAGTACCTTTCCGTGACAGTTCTCTCTAATGACTGTACACAGACACAACCATGGGGAGAGACTTTTTATAACAATGCAGCCGTTAGCATTGAGAAGGAAACAATGAGTTATCCCAAGCCTGAATATTTGCTGGAATTAACAAATCCTATTTTTGGAGGATAAGGACTTTGAGTGTGGCGAGGCTGTCTGTGTGGGATAATGAGCCCTCCAGTCTCATGCTGCAGTAGACAGACAAGGCTAGGCCAGCTAATGGAAGCAGTAATCCACCAGGTTCACCAGCCCTCCATTCTCACAGTCATACCTAACTATACACCTGTCAGTTTTGTTTAGGCTCCTGAATTTCCTGAATTGTTGATTTATTAAGTCTATTTCAGCTCAAAGTAGCAGGCTGGAATTTTGACTGTTCCAAGATAGTTTGAGGTTTGGGTCGCTGGTGTCACTGTTCATTTCGCCTTTTATACGCCTGATGGTGAAGCACTTTAATTAATCTGCAGCCCTCCTCCTCAGTTTCCCTCTATTACCAACGGTCCACTGGGTCTTTATCTCCGTGCTCTCTAGCCTCCCAGAGTTTGTTTTGGCTGTGTCTGCTGAGACTCCCAGCTGAGACTCCCAGCTGAAATCAGGCAGCTGATTAGGAAGTGGGATAATTGCTTTGTCATTAGCATCTCTGTGATTACCTCCCACATGCCATCGCAGCTAAATGAGCTACATGAAAGGCTGGGAGGTTTAAAAAGATGAATCCCGTGGATATGCTAACTTGTCTCTGTGGAACGATGCCACCTTTTCATCCACAGTCCCCGAAGGTTGATTTGTGTCCGACTACAGTTTGTCGGCGAGGCAGTTGTTTTTACTCTGGTTTTGCTCTCTGGCACCACATGCAGTGTAGCTACCTCGGAACAGGAGTGAGTGCCTACACACCCACCGGTAAATGACGAAATAAAAAGAGACAGGCGGGTTACAAGACTCAAGGCATGTTTCCTCAGGCATGTCACTGGAACTGCTTGGCTTGCTCGCTCTGATAGGGCAAGAATGTCTTCAATCAGCGGGTACCTGAGAGAACCTTTAGAATGATCTGTCACCTCACATTGAACCAGGCCCAGTCAGGCATTCACTCCTCTGGATGACAACAGGTCCTAAGGAGGAGGATAAACAAACATTGAAGGGAACATAGCACTCTCCTACAAAGAGAGGCTGAGAAGGCGAGAATGAGATGTTAACAAATAGGTGGTGGAGGGTGGGGGGGTCAAAGTGATAGAACGAAAGAGAGAGAGAGAGAGAGAGAGAGAGAGAGAGAGAGAGAGAGACTAAGTGGAGAGAGAGTGGTGGTGCCAAGGTCAGCATGTCCACAGATGGAAAGAGCGGGTGTTCAGTACAAGGACCAAGGAGAGAGAGAAAAAGAGAGATACAAAAACGAGGAACAAGAAAAGGGAGAGAGAGAGAGTGCGAGAGGTTCAAACACCAAGGACCTTGACAGGCAGGTGGTGATTTACTGCCTTGCCACTGACTCCTCTGTTGTGTCTCTGTCCCTCAATTGACACTCAATTATCTCCCTGTGACAGGCCCGTCCAATGGCGAGCCAGACTCTGTGAAGGCTTTGTTGACAGCCCGGATGCACAGCCAGGTTTACAACACCAGCCTCCAGCGACAAAACAGCCCACCTCATCAGAGTCATTCCCCCAACATGGGCATCTCTGTGTGGGTGAGGTAGAGGACGTGTTTGGCTGCCTCTAAAGAATACCTCTTGCTATAACAACAGGACAAATGGTGTCAAATGAGAAAATGAGGCTCTGATTGCAGGCTGTGTGATTGCACATGATGACAGCGTTTGAAAGGAGTGGAAAGGGATGCGATCTTTATCAGACCCGCTTTGTCGGATGATCGAGGGAGGCCATCCAGCTGCATGTTCCCTCGCAGAGAATGGCCTTTCAGTAGACCTCATGAGGCATGAAGCGTCTTTTACACCCAGTGTCGGACGCAGACACTGGGACTCAGCCGAGTGCCGCCACATGGTGGGGGAGCTGCCAGAGATGGACCGAACCACAGGTGGCCTTCCATGGAGATCTGCCGAGGTGTATGTCAGCTGATCAATGCTTAATTACAGCATGGTTGCCAGCTGTCAGGGGATTTACAGCCCAACTTACATCTCGGGTCACACGACATGGGGGCACAAGGAGAGCAGTCGATCATTTGTTGGCAACAGTAGGGGGGGGGGGTTTTCACAGGCAGACAAATACACATGCCCGGACTATCTCGTACACACACACATGCACATCTGGAGAACATTCTGTACTGTGAGCAGGAGTTATTACAATGGGTGTGGATCAGACTTAGTGAATTTCTTCTGTGCTTTATATATGAGGACACATCACCAATCACTGATGGAAAAGACAGCGTGATGCCCAGCTTGAGGCCCTACCCTAACCCTAACCCTGTCATGAAAACCCTGGCTTTGTGTTGTCTGTCAAGCAAGCAAGGAGGGAGAATGAGTGAGTAACAACACACTCTCTACACCTGTCTAATCAGCCCACCACAGCCAACACTGAATGTTTTCCATCATCGGTGCTCCTGTTGGGGGCTGAGCGCTTGGAGGAAGAGAGGCATGTCATTAGTTTTTGTTTGTTCATGGTCTTTATCTGTGTATTTCTTTCATGGCTCACTCCCTGTTAATTAAGCAGGTCATGAGGAAACAGCAGCTTGCGTTGCCTCTGTCGCTCTGTCCTTCTTTTCCTCCCCTGCTCCCGGTATCTCTTCCCTTTTTCTTTTTTCTCTTTCTGTCCTTTTCACTTTTCTCTCCATCTGAAATCCCCTCACGTTCTCCTGGAAAGCCTTTTAAAAACGATTGTGGGAGGGAGAGATGAACTCTGAATCGAGTAAGTGATTAAGTAGATGAATGTTGTGCCTGTAAGTTGATGTAGTTTCTCCTAATCATATTTATTTTGTCTCACATTGCTATTGTTTTTCATGCTATCTTTCCAGCCTGCAGCAGTTTCTCGGTAATATTCTCACTCATTTGAATGCATTAGAGCAAGATTCAATTTTTTTTTAATCCACTTTATTTTAAAGTAATTGCTTTCATTTATCGTGAAGTTTCCTTTTATAAATGTGTAAAGATTTTTTTTTTTTTACAATCGGCTGGCATTTGTTTAACACTGTAAACATAAAAATGCATGGAAACTACATATGAAGTATCTAAACATACACACACACACACATATATAGCCGCACATGACAAGAGCAAACAAATAGGTTGGTGTGTCAGAGAGGAAATGGGTGCTGGGGAAAATACATGAACTATGTATGAATAAAGAAAAGCCTCTGACTGTTTCAAGTGTGTGATTGGTCAGTCTCCTGAGCTTGTAGCATTGTCCCACTAACCTCTCACCAGGAATCTCAGTATTGCATACAGTGATTTATTCAAACGTGATTGTTGGCATATCTGTATTCCTCTGTGTGACTGAGAGTGTTTGGGCCATACCTTTTCACACCCTACAACATAGAGTATTCTATTGCAGCACAAGTAAGAACCAAATGGAACGTATGTATTTGACAGACAATGTTAAACCAGTGAAGTTAACAAGGGACCATAGAATCACAGATTCCAGGACTAAATCTCTCTGAGTTGTGGTCTCTCAGTGATTCAGAGCTACTGTATACACAAACCTTAAGTCACAAGCAAGCCATTTAATACTGCAAGGGCACTTTTACCATTTTAAGAATAGAGTTGCTTTCAAATTGTTCACATGTATATGATTTCAAAGGTTTTGAAAAGTATGTCCATGTGTGTGTTATGTTGTCTGTGTATGTGTGTGTTGTGTTGTCTGTGTGTGTGTGTGTGTGTGTGTGTGTGTGCGTGTGTGTGTGTTGGCGGGGGGGCTTCTCTGTGACTCCATCAGAGAGAGAGAGAGAGAGAGGCCCGTGGGAGATCAGAAGTGACACATTATCTCTCCTCAGCCACCAGTTTAGAAAGGGAGTTCTACACAAACCTGCTTTTCTGGAACACGTCATACATTCAAATGAAGACTATTGACTGGGAAAGTCTGCTCATTTCACCAGGCAGTTATTGAGATGTAACTCAGGGGAGAAGATGAGGGCTGGAGGAGTTAAGTCAATGCTCAAACCATTGACTGCGGTTTGATTTAGTAACACTGCAGGATCCACAGATATGAGTTTCCTTAGGGACTACAAATGAGGGTTTGCATGCAGGCCAACATGTACATTACAGGCATCCACACAAACATACATGCTCTCAAACACACACGCACACACTCAAATACAGTAACACCCATACGTTATTACAAGTAATCCACAAATCCTGTCCTCAATCCGCCAAACAAGGACCGAGAAAAAACAATTTAGCATCAAGCAATCACTTGATAAGTATCACACTGTCTCGTTGATAGAACCCTCCACCCTGGATGCTGTAATATATTCCAAGACATTTATTTTGATCTGTGTGAAAATCGCTTTTTACTGTCCTCCCCACCGGCTTGAGATGCGAGACTGAGGAGGGAACCAAAGGCAGGGTTGCTGGCTATTATCTGAGAGTCTGAGCGTGTCGTTTGACTCAGTCACAGCAGGGGATGTGGGCCTTGATGACCACGCTGTGATTTAGAAGCAGAGAGAGACGAAGCTGTAATGTAACTGCACCGTTGACAGCTTTTACAACCACTACGGCTCATAGTTAAAGACTGCTGGACTGTCTGCGTGTGTGTGTGTGTTAGTCCTGTGTGTGTGTGGGTGTGCTTGTGTGTGTGTGTTAGTCCTTTGTGTGTGTGTGTGTACATGTGTGTGTGTCTGTGTGTGTGTGCATGTTTGTGTGCGTGTGTGTGTCTGTGTGTGTGTGTGTGTGCTCTACACCCGAAAATGATGTGTAATTACTTTACACATCAGGTTCTTCTCAGGCTCTAGGTATTTCATCCAGACAGATTGAGTTGTACACACATCCTGGTACACATCACACTCACAGCCCCTCATGCTCCACTCTGCATCTGACAACCCAAAGGAGTCCTACAGAGCATAATGGAAAGTCACGGTATGTTATTCCACCTCCCGTCATGTAGTTTTCATTCACAACACGTAAATGTTATGCATCTTTAGCACAGATGTATCATTTGACCAGAGTGATTTTGTATGTGTGTTTGCCCTACATGACCCCTATTGGTCAACTCTGCAGCATGTGTGTGTGTTGTGTGTTTGTTGTGTGTGTGTGAGGGTCATGTGACCGTGCTGGTCATTTGAGTTCACAGGCGTGGGGCTAAGAAGAAGCCCTCTATTTGTTTCCTCAAAGAGCTTTGTGTCCAATCTCCAACCTCTAGGCCGAAGAGTAGATAATCTGAGAGTTTTAATCTCAGCCGTGGGTTGACCTCTGATGTCATCGGGTCCAGAAGCTCGCAGTCCTCTCTTCATCCACAGTGCAGCTTCATCCTCGGGTGAAGGACCAGGAGTGGAGAGGCTCTCTCTCTCTCTCTCTCTCGCTGTCTCTCTCGCTGTCTCTCTCGCTGTCTCTCTCTCTCTCGCTGTCTCTCTCTCTCTCTCTCTCTCTCGCTCTCTCTCTCTCTCTCTCTCTCGCTCTCTCTCTGGAACCTTCATCTGATCTGTTCTCAGTAGCATCATGACTTCCTCTGACCCAAGGTAACTCTCTCTCCATCAGCTGTGTGTCTGTAGCAGCATTCTGTGGCTAGTGTGACAGAGGTCAAGAGATCTTGCACTCAAATAATACAAAGGCCATATGTTTTTTAAACCCTCTAACTTTTTCTAGATAGGCAGAGAGATCGTACGTAATCAGGAGCAAGTGTTTGCGAACTTCTGTGACCTCTGTTTATATACTACTCAGTATATGGTGCATGAATGCTCAAGACGGACTCTTGAGTTTATTTTCTGATTTCCTGGAGGGTGACATGCTAGAAAAACCTCGGTGACCATGGCGACCCTGGACCAGGATGCAGTGTGCCGGCCTGTCGGACCATCTGTCTCTGTGCAGAGTCCAGCGCAGAGTCCAACGCTTTTCAGACAGTGTTTATCTAAGAACAATAAAGGAAATCTTCATTACAACCAGTTCTTAGACTTTTTAATGCACATTTAATATACTCCTTTATGAGCATTTTCTACTATTTCACCATAAGAATAAAGCTTACCATGCTTTCAAATAGAGGCTCTTTTCCAATATTTTAATTGTATTCATTTTTTATATAACCTTTATTGAACCAGATAAATCAATAGAGAATCAATTATCATATACAATGAAGACCTGGAATAGCCATCTTCTATACAATACTAGCCTGTAGCTATGCTGTTTCCAACAATGAGTTTCACTCTCAATTCAAATAACTCTTTGAAATCCACTAGAGACAATTAGGGTTAAATTGACATAAAAATTTCATTATAATGCTGTTAAATGCTAATTAACTGTGAGACTATCTCAGTCCCGGAGGGCTTCTAACCGTCCTTAGGCCATCTCTTCCTCACTGTCTGGGGGTTCCCAACATTAGCCACACTCAGCCACCCACAGCTCCTCCAATCCAGCCAACCACAGCTCCTCCAATCCAGCCAACCACAGCTCCTCCAATCCAGCCAACCACAGCTCCTCCAATCCAGCCAGCCACAGCTCCTCCAATCCAGCCAGCCACAGCTCCTCCTATCCAGCCAGCCACAGCTCCTCCAATCCAGCCAACCACAGCTCCTCCAATCCAGCCAACCACAGCTCCTCCAATCCAGCCAGCCACAGCTCCTCCAATCCAGCCAACCACAGCTCCTCCAATCCAGCCAGCCACAGCTCCTCCAATCCAGCCAACCACAGCTCCTCCAATCCAGCCAGCCGCAGCTCCTCCAATCCAGCCAACCACAGCTCCTCCAATCCAGCCAACCACAGCTCCTCCAATGCAGCCAGCCACTGTCGTTATCCAACTGCTCTCCACACCGCATGATGGAATGTGAGGTGTTCTGGAGGCCGTGGAATCTCTGAATGGCTGGAGCCAAACTATGCAAATTGATCCCGTGAATCTGTACCATACTGATCTCTGGCTCTAATGAGGGATTCAGATGGCTGAGCAGTTAGTGAGTCGGGCTATTAATCAGAAGGTTGCCGGTTCTATTCCTGGCTGTGCAAAATGACGTTGTGTCCTTGGGAAAGGCACTTCACCCTACTTGCCTCGGGGGGAATGTCTCCGTACTTACTGTAAGTCGCTCTGGATAAGAGCGTCTGCTAAATGACTAAATAAAATTTAATGAAGATGCTTGTCAGTGTACTTGAGCTGTTATAGCGAGGGAAGTGGGTCTGGTTCCTGGCGGGTTAACTGCTGTGTCAGCGTTCCCCAGCAGGTGCACTGAACACGGGCCCGGCCCAATCCAGCAGGACGCTTGCACTCTAACCATTCAGCCAATCGGCTGCTTTGTCATCCAGCAGAGCCGGCAACAGGCCCAGCATCCAATCAGGCCTCTCCTCGGTGCCAAGTTCGTTCCTAATGCAGCAGTCGGCTGCAGGGTTCTCACGTACAGCAGGGCCAGCTGGAGTGGTCTAGTCTGGCCCTTCAAGTCCAAACCTCTCCAGCCCTGATGAAGCCGTGGAGAGCCAATACAGACATCAGCTGCTTGGGAGCCAGGTAATTTCCCCCCTCTGTCTCTCTGTCTCTCTCTTTATCTGTCTCTTTCCCTATGTCTCTCTCTTTCTGTCTCTCACTCTCCCTCTTTCTTGCTCTCTATCTCTTTTACTCTGACAACTTTATCCCCCTTTCTTCATTGATCATCCACAGCTGATTCAAGTATAGCCTGGAGCTTTGCCTTGGCTGAAAGCATCAGAGACACACTTAAACTCTGGGTCTCCTACGCTAACTGTCTCTCTTTGATTCAGCACTCCTAGGACCCAGCTAGAGGACATAATTTGTCTGCCATACCATAAAAAAAGAGCTGCATTCGCTGACAAAGAGAACACGCCCATATATTGAAATGCCCCTGATGGTAATTGTATTTGTAGTGCAACTCTTATGATTTTATTCCGAGGTAAAGTGGAACTCAATGGCGTTCTCCTTCCTCTTGTCCTCCCCCAGAATCCACCACCTCTGTGGGAGAGCCTTCACATCCCAACGGGATGGTCTCTCACGGACGGTTTTAAAAACACACAATGCACTGCTGTATGTTTTAACAAATCAATCATGAAAGGAGGTGATCTTTTTTCAATAACGTCCTCCCTGCTTGGCAAAGCCATTATTTAAACCTCACATGCTGCCTCCATTTGCCAAACAAGTCCCTGTCTGGTAGTTTGCATGGAACTGGGAGCCCTGCCTGCTTTTGTCTCTGGATTTAAGAAACAAACAAGCCCAGCAGGCAGACAGAGAGACATTTCACTGTGTGACTGGTTTAATGAATTGTCAGGGACTCAGTTGGGCACAGTGTTGTGAAATAAAGCCAAGCCGTGACTAAGTAATGAGTTTGCCTCTGTTGCTAACTTTAAATTACTGAGGCATAATATTGATTCTCTACATTTTTCTTTGTCTCAGGGAGAGGTACGTGCCTGTCTCAGACAGACAGATAGATAGTAGGAAACCTAGACCACTTGGAAATTAACAACCTTAGCCGACCTTCATGTCACACACTCTTGGGTGTTGCACCAGACCACGGGATCAAGAGGAGCAGACACACACACACACACTCAAATACACACACACTCCCTCATGATGCACTGAGACACTTCTCATCTTTAGAGACTGACACAAAGGGAGAGAAGCCCTCTTGAGTGGCTGGAATAGGATGCCGACCCTGTGACACTGGAGAGAAATGTGAAGTAACAACGTCAACAACCCAGGGCGGCGACGGTATTAGCGAGGGGATTATCCAGGTAGCAGGCTTCAAGCTTGACCTAGCCCTCTAACACCCAGCCCCATCAGCATCACAACAGCCAGGCTTTAGAGGGGAGGGGATAATAAAAGAGAAGAGAGGTTCCTAAATCAGGATCACTACTCCTCGGTGGCTTCCATGTCTGCTCCAGACAGCCCTGGTCCTGTGGGAGAGACAGGCTACCAGCCAACATTTAATAGCATGGCTCTGGAAAGAAACAAGTCTGTGACAACATGTATGAGGAACCAAGACTTTCTCTAGGCGTCAGACATACACAGGTCCCTTGTGTGGAGATAAACAGTTCAAGATCTCCAAACGTCTGAGTGAGTGTGGAAGAGCAACAGGCAAAGCTGCATGTGTTCCATCTGGATGGGGTTTGATTGTGTGGTAAATGTGCTGGGGCCCGTTCTCCGTACGTCGCTAACTCAGTTAGCTGGATTTGATTGTTGACGATTTGTCATTATCTTGGATTGTTCGGTTCTTCGAAGCTCATTCTGGACTTGCTGTCATAGCAACAGGTCCTTTATCTTAAACATGCTCGGGAGCATGTTTATTTTATGTAAACAAGATTTGATTGCGACTATATAAGCAGAGGTGATACAGGAAGTCTGTCACAGACATGTCTTGTCTGTTTTTACGAAAACAATCTGTTGCGGAAGGTGCAAGAATAATTTGCAGAATTTAACATGAAACCGAATTAATTGCTCATTGCGTGATAGATAGATCCAAGCACAGCGCGATATGCTAATAGCCTATACTTGAGACATATAGCCTATCGTTTTTTTTTGTGAGGGTGTCATTTACATCATTAATTTGTTGAAACCACATTATGACATTAAAGATGATAAACAAAGCATGAAAATAAAAAAACATAGGCCTAGCTTACTGTAATAAGCGATAAAACATCTAACGTGGTCACTACTATACATTTACGTAATTTGGTCTGCTACTTGTTGCCTGCCCTCTTTCTTGAATTTTGCAGATTGAGGTGTTCCCTGGCGTCCTGATTAAATCTTCAAATTCGGTGTGTCATTTGATCTCGGATGTAATAAGCGACGTACGGAGAACGGGCCCCTGGTATGAATTTGTTTGTCTCTGTCTGTGTTTGTATATATATTTGTGTTTGAATGCTTGTCTATGTGTGTGTGTGTGTGTGTGTTGCGTGTTTGTGTGTGTTTGTGTGTGTTTGTGTGTAAATGATCGTCTGTGTGTGTGTTTGTGTGAATTATTGTCAATGTGTGTTTGTGTGTGTGTGAATTCTTGTCAATGTGTGTTTGTGTGTGAATGCTTGTCTATGTATATCCGTGACAGCGTACCTGTTCCAATTACATGGAGGGAGTTCACTGACCTGTATAATCCCCCAGTCAACTGGTCTTGACCCCTACAGGTTTCCAAATTTCTTTCTCCTTCTGTGCTACGTGCAGAACTCCCAGAGGGATTGGAGGACCTTCGTTACTCTAAATATTCAGCACGCACGCACACACACACCCCAGAATCCGCAAAGGCAGACAGCACTCTCCAGGAAGTGGAGAGTTATGGATGCCCGCGGGGCACTGGAGAAAGAGTCTGTCTTGGTTTTAGATGGGGTGTGTAGAACCACCATGGGGACAGGCAGACGCTCCCTTTGTGCCCAGCACATCTACTCTCCCGGCTGTCTGCCTGCCAAGCGGTGGTGGCTGTACCAACCTGGCAGATAGTCTTCCCTCGGGGGTGGGCATGAGTGTAGGCTTGTCAGTGTGTTTGTTTGTGTGTGTGTGTGTTTTTGATGTTTTGTGTGTGTATGCGTGTTTGTGTGTGTGTTTATGATGGTTTGTGCTTGTGTATGTGTGTGTTTTTGATGGGGTGAAAAGAGAGGGTTTTATATCAGCATCTAGCATCATCTACTCCAGTCTCCTTCAGTGTTCTGTTCTGGCACACATTCACAGACCCATTGTCCTCGGGCCTGGGGATACAACAAGCACCAGCACAACAGGCTGTGAAATGATAACACAACTCTCTATGTTCATCTTTCAACCCAGGAAAGACCCATTGTTGTCGAGATCAAACTATACTTTCACTTTTTACACAAACTTGCTCAGTCTCTCCCTTCTCGCTCTCTCTCTCTCTGTCTCTCTCTCTCTCCCCTCTCTCGCTCTCTCTCTCACACACACACACATTCGCCTTCATGACATTTAGAGGGCATTGTTCGACTGACAAGTTTAGCATGCCTCAGTGGTGATGCTTGTTCCTGATCGAGCTTTGAAGTGCAGACTTTTGGAGCAGATATTGTGCTCTGAGACATCTCCCGTTTTCTAGATTCAACACAGCTTCCAACGCTAATTGCTCTTTTTTCTTGTCAGTTTTGTACGGATCTCAAGCTTTTACTCTCTCTTTCTCCCTCTTTCTCTGTCTCTCTCTCTGTCTCTTTATCTCCCTCTCGATCTATATATTTCTGTCTCTCTTTCTCTCTCCCTATGTTCTTTGAGAAATGGTGCCAAGTAACCAAGTATTTCATCTGCAGGAAGAGAGAGACAGAGAGAGACAGAGAGAGAGAATGAGAGAGGGATTATTATTTATTGACAGACTTGTTGCACTTAGTTGTAACTGATTTAACTATTTGCTACTCGCTGGGAATTCTACTATTGTCGCTTACTTTCCTACAGGTATACTCTTGCACTTTTGAGGTTCATGCTGTTTAATTTGTAATTTGGTTTACAGTAACTACATGCTCTTCTGTTTCTTCCCATTGTATCTCGTTGTTTACATTTACATTTAGTCATTTAGCAGACGCTCTTATCCAGAGCGAGTTACAGTAAGTACAGGGACATTCCCCCAAGGCAAGTAGGGTGAAGTACCTTGCCCAAGGACACAACGTCATTTTGCACGGCCGGAAATCGAACTGGCAACCTTCAGATTACTAGCCTGATCCCTAACCGCTCAGCCACCTGACTCCCTATGATCATTGACCTATGCACAGACAGGAAGTGAAAAACAATCATTTGCATGTCCTCATACATTACATAGTTCTTACAGAGCCCTGTACCAGTACAGACAGAGAGAGAGAGACAGATGCACTTTTTGTAAAGCTCTCTCTTGGAAGTCGCTTTGGATAATAGTGTCTGCTAAATGACTAAATGTAAATGTAGAGAGGAAACAAGAGAGAGAGTAACAAAATGTGGGAAAGAGTGAGAGAGAAAGAGAGAGAGTTGGCAAAAAAGCATGAGAGAGCAGAGGACACAGAGAGAGAGAGAGAGAGAGAGAGAGAGAGAGAGAGAGAGAGAGAGAGCGGGAGACAGAGAGAGTGATAGCTCTGTGACTGTTCTTTACCTGACCGACCAGCCTGGAAGCTGCTGGCATACACTGCGGGTAAGGCTGACTGCTGATGAGCGCAGCTGGCTTCACTGAGTGCAGGTGGACCTGGGGAAACCTGCTAACCAAACAGGGTCGATAGCCGGCAGATAAACAAATCACTGATACAGAACAGCACCAGGCTCCTCCTGCCTCTCTCCATTCATGAAGAGGAAGCCCAGGGGACACCCGGCCGCCTCTTCTTCTGTGGTGGTCTCCATCTGCAGATGTTCATCCCACTCACCAGCAAGGCAGGACAGATTGTGCTCCTCCCACCGTCTCTTGGGAAATGTCCTGTAATCGTCGCTAATGAAAAGAGAGTGGATGTTCACACACTGTTTGCAACCTCTTGACGGCAATCTCGACTGAGCTGGTGAAACAACGTCGCAGACGCTCACTTCATCTGAAGTGAGACAGGAGTAGATAGGGAGCTGGTGATATCTCTGAGGTGAGACAGGAGTAGAGAAGGAGCTGGTGATATCTCTGAGGTGAGACAGGAGTAGAGAAGGAGCTGGTGATATCTCTGAGGTGAGACAGGAGTAGATAGGGAGCTGGTGATATATCTGAGGTGAGACAGGAGTAGAGAGGGAGCTGGTGATATCTCTGAGGTGAGACAGGAGTAGAGAAGGAGCTGGTGATATCTCTGAGGTGTGAGGAAGTGGACGTTTTGTATCCAGACGCCATTTCCTGACAACCGGAACATCACCTACAAACAAAGAACAAGTGGCTCACATGGATCGACATACCGGTACATGCTTCTCGCACACACACATGGAAGCACTGAAAAACACATACGTTTGTTGATACACATTCACACCTGCGTGTCTTTATAAGTGTATTTTCGTCCCAGTTAGCAGTCTTGGTAACCCAGCTCAGGGCCTTCCTGACTCCCCACACCCAAGCCAAGCTCTTCTCAGAGAAATCAGACGCGGTCCCACAAAGGATTAAAAAAAAACAACCTCAAAGTTTGAAGTCGTCACAAACTCCAAAAAGCACGTTTCTCTCTTATCTGAACGCTTTGATCCAGAAACAGACAGAATGACAGACAAACTGCGACAAAAGGGATTTGAGGTTCCTCTGGCTTCTGTGTGAGATATGATGGACAGGATTGGAAGCGATAGGAGAATAAATCAGAGTGGTCTCTGGCCTGTCCCCAGCCCCAGCACACTCTGTAAACTGCTGGTACAGGAAGCAGGTGCCTGTGGGAGAGTTTGAAATGTTCTCTCTCCCTGTAGCTCACACTGTACTCTGACCCCTGTTACAGACTGTCTTAACACAATGTAAGAAAGCAAGAGTGAAAGAGTTTCTGTGTCTATTTTTTATGTTATACTTAGACTTGCAAGAGTGGTGAAAAAATAGAATTATACTTTTTGGAATGACTGGACAGGCATTTATAAATTAATCAGAATTTTACTTCAATCCTTACTCTAATCTCTAAGGTCCACTATGGGAATTCAATCAGAAGATATCAAATTAATAGTGTGTGTTGATTATGAATTACTTGGTTGGATGCTGCAACTGGAAATCTCACATACACACACAAACCCTCCAGGCCCCTTTCTGAGTTTTTTCCCTGTGGATGGAAGTAACCTCCAGCTCTGAACTGAAGCTAATGCAGCTGCTTAATCAATGATAGACCTCAAGACCCTAAAGGGATATGATTGAAAGCAGGCATGCCCACCCTCATCACAAAGACTTCCCTGTGGTGATCTCTGTGAAGAGAAAAACCCTGAATCATTTCTAAGTATCTTGCAGACATCAACTAGAATATGAAACACTGAAACCCTAACAGATTTCTCTTGATTTTGGTCATATTTTCGCTGCACAACCACGTGAAGGGAAGTGTATAAGGGGGTTCCAGTACCTGGACCCTGGCCTCCTGAGCATGTGTGTCTGAATGAGCCCCTGTCTTGACCAGGGCTGCGTTTCCCGATAACGATGGATCGTAGCAACGATCGAGCAAAAAACGAAACCATCGATATTTCTTACGTGCGTTTCCCAAACATGCTCGTAAGGAGTAGGCTAATCTATGCGCTTTCAAGAGCTACGAATTTTCAAGAGACACTACATTTATTCATTTAGCAGACGCTTTTATCCAAAGCGACTTCCAAGAGAGAGCTTTACAAAGTGCATAGGTCACTGATCATAACAACGAGATAGCCACAAAACATTGCGAGTAGCCAAAACATGAAGCACACATTGTGAACAACCAAAGTGCCAAAGGGAAGAACCATAAGAGCATGTAGTTAAACAAGTTACAATTAAACAACATGAACTGCTATAAGTGCAAGTGTACCTGTGGGGGGGGAAAAAATCACAGCGAGTACAAACAATTTTAAATCAGTTACCACTAACCGCAAGAGCAACAAGTCTCTGAGCAAGAGTCATTGTGATCCTTGAGGAAACTAACATCGGGTCAAGGGAACCATTCCTAAGGACCGTTGTACTCCCGGAACAAGTGCGTCTTGAACCTTTTCTTGAAGCTACTTTAGCTACGATGTCTTTGGGAACGGCCCGTAAAACTAAGATTCGTCGTAAGATGGATTCTACGATTAATTTATGCGACGCTTTCGGGAAACGCAGCCCAGGTCGGTACACACTGTGAAGTAGAGCTCAGAGCAGTAGGCTTGTTGTCACCTCTACACCGTCACATCCTCATGTCTTGCATCTCTGTTCAAAGAACTCCTCACTGTCTTTAATTCTAATGAGAAGGTGGGAAGGAATTCAGGCAGGTATTCATTAGCATTGTAAGTAATGTGTGGGAGAATGTTAGACTCATGTGGTGCTAACATGTATTAACATAACACTGAGTGTGATGACTAAACTCTATTGTTCAAGCCTCAGTTCACTGCACTTCCCCTATGTTGCTCATGCTGCAATTAAATCTCACATTTACAGTAGCTGTTGTTCTCTTATTCAACAGGCAGAGAAATTATTTCACAGTCAACTGTCACCATGTTGTTCATCGCAACCAAGATCACCAGCTCTGAGTTAGTGTAGTGGTGTAGATCGGTTAAACTCACTCCTCAGGTATGTATGTATGGAAGGAAACCAGTGTCATAATGTTTTGAATTTTAAAAGGCATTGAAAACGTCATATTGAAATTTAAAGCAGAATTTTGAATTCAGCTTTTTAAAATTGAAAAATCTTATCCAAAAATTCAAGGTTCAGAAATTCAGATTTCTCAGATTAGAACAGTAAAATTCAGGTCCCAAAAACTTATTTTAAAAATTAAAGTTTCAGAAATTCGAATAGAACAAAATGCAGGCTGCTGAAATTCGAATGTTGAAATTCTGATCCCAAAAAATCAGATCCCAAAAGATTGAGCCATCAGTCATACAATCACAGCCTGGGGTCTGAGGAGAGAGTTCTGGTCTGAGGCAAGCAGTTGGACCCTTCTCGGAGAAGGGAGCTGGTTATCTGATTGCTCCTGGTAATCAGACCTCACCCTAAAAGTGTTTCAAGTGATTATTGAAACTAGCTGGATTTCTCACTGGCTCTTTGCAAGACATTCCCCTCATGTCGAAAGATAGCCGGGTATCTCTAAGCCTCTTTAAATCTGGTGTCAAATCTAACCTCCACAGCTGACAGTGGTTCAAGGCTACGAACAAACACACACTCAAGATTAACCATGAACATGGATTAACCATTGAACTCCCTATCCATCTTGACTGTGTGTGCCTGTAATGGTCCAGTAATGCTGTAGCATTGATAGACTCTGGTTCCTCTGGAGTGAATCTGGCTGGAGGCAGCAGAGATTAAACTCTCCACTGTTTTGCCCTCCCAGTATTGTCCCTGCCTTCATCAGCAAACACACGTCAAGGATTTATTGATCCCGAAGTCACAGAGAGGAGCAGAATGACACTGAGGAAAATAAAGTCAGAAGATCAGACCATTGATTGAGTCAGCCAACAGTGATGCTGATCTCCAGTGTTTATGTGTGTGTGTGTGTGTGTGTGTGTGTGTGCCCTGGGGGCTTTGAGAGTTGGAAGATGTGCATTGGAGGTCCATCCCCCCCCTAATCATAATAAAAGCAGGTGATATATCACTCGACAGAGAGCAGCCAAGGCAAGGTAAATACAACACAGAGCTAAATGATGTGTACAGACACACTCACACACATGGAGATGAAGTTCAAAGGCAAGTAGGATATTACAGGTAGAGTTATTACATGACTTGCCTTGTTGCTTGCAGCACCCTCATTCAAAAACATGAGCATAAAGGCCCGGTCACGTGAAGTGGCTGTGGTAGTTTGTATTTATATCAGCGTGACCTCTCACATTACACGGACTTGCATCACATTGAGCCTTGCAGGCTGGCATCTTTAATAACTATGCATATTATGGAGATAAACTGTCCCAAATTCCTGGGGGTTATGGACCACAGGAGAGGGGACTGTGAGTGTGATGTCAGAGACTGCTATCTCGAAAAGCATTATCATGGTTCAATGCAATGTCTTCTTAAGTTTCCACCTCCTCTTTGCCTCTCACAAATTTTCTTCTGGTTGTTTCCACTGCTCAATACATCGCTGGCTTTTTACATTCAACAGCCTCTGGTTGCCTCAGTATCGACAATACGTTGGGCTGTGTACATTAGTAGAGTTATCACAAGAAAATCTGTTCAACAAACCCTAAACCATTGCTGTAATAATGGATTGATTTTGTGTCCAAACCAATGAGCGTGTGACCAAACAAACCTTTCTCCACATCTGAACCCTTCAAATGTATGTGAAGTGTATTACTGCAACCTAGTGGCCAAAATGTCACACACAGCTTCACACAAAGTTGGCTGATCTTCAGCAAAGCTATACTGGTAGATATTGTGCTGATGCTATTGCATTTCAAAGAAGATTGCAGCATATTGCGAGCAGATAAGATTGGTTTAGATTACCTATCATTATACCTGATACCAGACCCTGCAAACCCTCTCAGACAGGTTGAACTCCAGTGCTTATGCTTAGGTCTTCTAAGTGCAGGTAATAATTCCCATCTCTGAAAATGCTCCATATGCCAGTTTTTTTTGTGGCCATCCTTGAAATGCTTTATTGTTTAGTCTCCCCTCGACTAACGGCAGTATTCTAATCCTTGAAGACATCAGTTCCCTCCTGCCAAACCTCATTATTTTCATGCTATTTTCAGATAAATAAAGTGCAGCAGCTTAGCCCAGTTCCAGAGATTCGATTGACAGTGAGAGCTCTGCAATATGCAGGTTAAACCCTAATGAAGACAGAACTGGCTGTTAGACAGACAGGAAAAAATCAAATTTAGTTTCGCTGAGAATTTTCTTTCCATTGTGTCAGTCAGTCAGTCAACATGTGGACTTTTAAGGCAGATAGTCTTGAAATATGATGATATGCTTTGTTGTTGGAGGAGAACGAGGACGATCCTCAGGGTAGACGCCTGATACTCATCTTAAGGGTCCATTGATTTTCATCCCACCCCCCTCTTCCTCTCCCCCTCTACGTCTCCCTCTCTCCTTCCTCTACTCTTCCTCTCCCCCTCTTTCTCTTCACTTCTACCACATCCTCCCTAATCCCCCTCTTCCTTTCTCTCCCCCCAATCCCCTTCTTCCTCTCCCCCTCTACATCTCCCTCTCTCCTTCCTCTACTCTTCCTCCCCCTCTTTCTCTTCACCTCCACCACATATTCCTCTCTCACCTCTTGCTCCCCTGGAGGGCCTTATCATCCTGACACCTCTTTCTATCATACATACAATTACCCCCTCTCCCCAACCATTCTCTTCATTTGCACAAACACAATGGGTCAAGCAGCCAGACGGCCAGCTACAGGACACCCAGGAATGTGTCAAGATCAAAACGACACCGGTGTCTTGTGATCCAAGTGGAAAGTTCGTAGTAGAGCTTGAGTTTTTCATTCTTATCTTAAATAATTCAACTGGATTATCAAAATGTAATGTGAAAAGCATGCCATTACATGTATATGAGACAGATTTTTTAAGTCACAATTGATCGAGACCACTACATAATGCCGCTCTGGCAAGTAAAGTAACTGAATCAGAAAATAACAACTCCGGAAAAGAGGCCTGATCCCTTGTACTGATAGTGTTTAGTCATCTTGAAAGACTACAGAAAAATGTAGGTCGTGAGTGTGGCATGGCCAGAGTGTTAAATAACCCGAAGAAGAAAGTCTGTTTTGTAATGCTCAAAATTACCCATCATTACCTTCTAGGTATGTGAGAGGAGGTGGAGTATGAAAAAGACACAAAATCAGGCACAAATTGAGTTGAGTGGACAATTTATTGGTATTCTGTCTCAAAAGCAAATGACTGCTTTAATCACATTCAGGGACAAAGACTTGTCTCACCTTGAAAACATGATGGAAACCTTGATGTAAGCAAATAAATATTCAAAGCACCAGTAAAAAAAAACGTATGCTGCTTTTATGGCAGTTATACACCAATACAACCATGTCTCAAATTCAAGATCTCTCGATGGGTAATGAATATGTGCAGCAAGATTCATTTCACAGTTAGTAACAAAAAACACAAAAAACAAGCGAAATGCACAATGGCACAAATGTGCCAGTGGAACCACAATATGGTGCCAAAAATAGGTAGTTTTAAAAATGATTATGTAAATCAATCAAAATCTAATCCCAAGAGATTTATTGAACATTGTATGAAACAAAAACTCAAGCAAAGTCAACCCTGAAGAAAAAACGAAATGGAATTCCTTGATTTCTAGTTAATAGACAGTTTTATTAAAACAAATACTATAGTGCAAATATACCTTAGTCATTTTTCTATTGCTGTACATTTTAAATCACCAAATGGAACATGTAAAATTTTAACAAAGTGATGCATCAAGTGAATTCAACCATCAAAAGTGTACCATTAGTTAATGAAACAGGTGTGTATCAAAACCTATTCTGTGCAGTGAATCCCAAAGCAAAAGAAATCTAATTAATTCTAAGCCCTTTCCCTCTTACCACTGAGCAATTTATTTCTAATATTCTACAGGTAAACAGCTAATAATTATTTAGATATATTTCAAGAGAGGAGCACAACATCAAGGAGCATGTAAACAATTCGACTAAAAACAATAACAGAAGCTTAAAGGGTTCCAAACACAATGCTGTAAGGGGATTCAGAAACAAAAGAAGAGGAAAAAAGAACAGCCTCAAAACAAAGAGCACTCTACACCCCTACCCCTCTCCACCCCCTCATCAGTGACTTTGAACTGCCTTTTGCCTGGAGGGCACCGGGGAGCTTGAATGGGAGCATTGAGGAGGTGGTCTCCTTTCACACACGTGCAAATGTCCGGTAGCTGAGAATGAGCAGAGAAGAGGAGGGGGTGGGGGTGAAAATAACAACATGCTTGGGGTGTACCTAGTTGCAATTTAAATTTCAATGTACCAGGTTTCACCGAAGTGAACAATCTGTATCTACATGTAGATTTCTAAACAGCCCAGTGTATCAGCTGGAATTATCTAGCGGGGGAATGTTTGGTTGGAAGAAAGTAGGATTCAGAAGTCAACATGAAATGTTCTTAAAGGGCACCATTTCTTTTGGTACAGCTCATATACTCAAACATGTACCAGAGGTAGACCATGGTGGAGAGCCCTCTTCCACATGTAAAAGGTGGAACGTGGAGTCAGGGGGAAGTAGGACCTGAACTCTTTGAAGGTGGGGAAGGACTTCTCCTCAAAGCGTTGCTGCAAAAACAGCTTGGCTTTGGCCTTGAAGTTAGCCAGAGCCACAACATCCATGACAAACATCTGCTTATCAGTGTCAACCTTGCTGGGCAAGGTGTACCTGGGGACTGGGGGATCAAACTGGGTCATGATGGAGCCTTTCAGACCCTCAGGGCTCTCCTCAAAGGAGAACACACTTTGATCCATCCTGCTCTCCCTCACAGCGTTCTCCGTCATCTCATTTCCTGTTTCTGTGCTACGCACTTCCTGTGCCTCGGGTGTGTTCATCTCGGGGTTGATTTCCAGGTTCCTGGTTCTGTCTGACCTGCCGCGCCAACGCCAATAGAAGCTGGGTGATAGGGAGGGGTAGTTGAGTTTAAACTTTGACAGCGACCATTTTAATTTCTGGACACGGAGCTTGGCAGTATCTCTGAACTTCTTCTTTAAGAGATAGTTTACTTTGAAACCTCTGTGGCTGCGTCTCCAAATCTTCCCTCTGGAGACGGCAGCATGATTCTCTGTCGTGGTCAGACCATTTTTTGGACTTTGGCTCTTGTCGGGATCTGAGCTTTCTTCGCTGCTCCCAGCTTTGTAGCCACGGTTGAACAGCATGGCCTCTCTTCTCCAGTTGTAGTAGGTGGATCGAGATATCCCGGGGAAATTCCTTTTGAAGAGTCTGAAGGGGAAGGAGGTGTTCATGGCAATGCAATTCTGCAGACACCTTTTGGCCTCCTGCATGTGGGCCAGAGTCTGGGCCCTCTCTCCCTCCAGCTTGTCGGAGTTGAGGCCAAACAGGCCGGCCACGCTATCATGCTGATCTGGCTTCTCGTGCTTCCCTTCTGGAGAAGACCAGGTCTCCTGCTCGGTGCTCTCCCCAGGACTCACCTCCCCAGCCGAGGAACCAGAGAAGCTTCCACCGGACAGCAGCAGTTCATGCTTCCAGGCAGAGAACGTTGACCTGGAGATCTCCGGGAAGAACTCCTTGAACTTGAGGAAAGGGATGAGGTTACCCTGCAGATAGCTGGCTTGAAGGACCTGCTTTGCCTCGTATCTGACCGCGGACTTTTTGCGGTGTTCCTGGGTCTGCCGCTTCCAGCGGTAGAAGGTGCTTTTGGGGATGTTGTAGTTGTCCTTCAGGCTGGAGTAGGACAGCTTGACATCCTGGTTCAACAGCTCCAGGGTCTTTAGGGGACGGGCCCTCTGGCTGCTGTTGGGACTACCTATGCGGAGGTCGCTCGCCTTTACCAACGCCACAAAATGGTGGGGCTTGAACACAGACCCATACTGTAGCTCACCTGACCACATGATGTGGATAGTGACTGGGTCCAGGTTCTTAGGACACGTTCTGGGGCGAATGAGGCGGTTGAAGTACGGTCGAATCTTGAAGTTGAACATGGGATAGACCGAGTAGATGTTACACCGCAGGACCGAGGAGAGGGCGTACACGTGCCACATGTTGGCGAAGGAGCCTGGGAAACAGGAGGCTTTGATGTCCGCATCAAAGATGGCCTCCAGGACAGTCATGGGAAGGTTGAGCATCTCTTCTGACTCCTCTGCACAGAGGCTGAAGCGAGCTGCTTGGATCATCACCTTGGAGTCTATCATCCCACATAGGTAGTACCTCTTCCAGAGCAACATCTCCACCACAGTCCTAACCTGCAGGGATAGGAGACATCCATCTTAAGGCAAGTACACAGTCACAAATACAAGCATGTAAACGACAAACAAAACGCAAACCTCATTAGCAATCAGAACAAACAGAGACAGCAGCATTAAAAACATTCCCTGCACTTGCTCACTCACCTGCAGCTCCATGCTAATACTGGTGGTTCCTACCAGCATCATGCTAGCAGCATCAAACAGCAGGTTGCCTTCACCTTTACAGACCAGGGGCAGCAGGCCCCCGGGGGCATCTGCTGGGTACAGGCTGTGGGCCATCCTATCGATGCCAGTCCAGTCAGGAAACTCATGGCATGGGGTGTTGGGAAGGGAGAGGGATGCCAGGACCCGATCCACCTCCAAGGCCACAGTGGTAAGGGCATCTAGGCCCGGGCTCTCGGTTGCCTCCTGTAGCTCTCCCAGGACTGACAGCACCACCTCACTCCTCTGGACCATACCTAGTGGGGAGTTACGTTTTTATTAGGCTACAATTTATTTATTTAACAAAGAGTAGAGTATGTGTGAGGAGTGAAAGAGAGATCAAGGCTTTAGAAGACTGCATTTACAAATACAAAACCACAAATATCTAGTTTTTATTTATTTTTTATTATTGACTTTTTGCTAGAAACTACGCTACTCTATTGGAAATTAGACCTCCGGCGAAGCTATGTTTTAGTTTGTTGCATTGAATCTCAAGCTACACTAACGTAAAAAGGAGCACTGCTTGCGTTTGTGAAAGAGAAATAGCACTCCTGAAGCACAACCGTGTGGTAATCTAATACTGTTTGTATTGTCTCTTTTGGCAGTCAACCCTGATCTGAAGTATTCGTTTATAATAAAGGACAGCTCTTTAATAGCAAACGTTGAGAACTAGGCCTAGGTTATACATCGACAAAGTAGCATCTGTGTTTTGAAAGCAAGGCAATTGTATTTAAGCTTTCGTGAATATATTTAAAAGTTGCATTGTATACAGTCACCAGTTTTCAAATAATCTGTCCTCCTTTTCTCTGTGCACGTCTTTCTTCATCGAATTGTTGATAACGTAATTCATTTAAATGTTCCTTACCTGAAGTTGGTATAAACATGTTTCCAGGGCGTAACGTAAGCTGTTTCGGGATGGACGACATGTATATTATAAACTTCTGAATTGTTTCACTCAATTAGTCCATCGTGTGCTCGTGTAGACGCTAGTTACTATGTGTGTCGCTCTGCAATGCAAACGTCTTGAGCTCCGTACATGACTGTTTGGAGATGTGGGAGTGATAAGCAGTATCACCCTTCGGGAAATCTTCCAGTAACACCTCCCTGTTGCCTCTCACGTAGGGCCAGGGTCAATTTCAATGTGAAGTGTGAACAAAAGCCACGGTGTCAGGGCCATCATCAGAGGAACAGTATCGGTATCTGAAACAGAGTCTACAATGTGTTGTGGTTATTTAGCCAAAGAACGTAGATTGTCAGTAGTTAATATTTTCGAAACATTTATTAAAGATGGCAACAATGGCTTACGTTTAGCTTGTCCCAATAAAATAATATTACTTTATCCTCAATAGGGATTTTCAGAATCCGAATGAGCAAGTTTGCACAAACAAACAAGGAATTCAACCCCTCTTTCAAATTTCTTTGAAATGTGGTCTATCCCATTAACTTGTTTGTTTTCATAATTGTTTTTGTTCACAACTCATACACACCATAATGGTAGGCCTACTACCAAATGCACTACAATGGTCTTTCCAGAAAAATAGTGGTAGTGGTTAATTATCAGTAGATCATTATTACTTTCACTCTGTACACAAAGTAGTACCAGAGCATTTTGTGGATTGCAGGGGGAAGATCTGCAGACGGCTGTGGAAGTGATATTTAGATAAGGAGGAAAGAGGCAGCAGGGTGGCAGGTCATCCTGGTTCTCCAGAGTATCACTTTTAACACCTCTCTGCTCTCGGCCTTTTGCACTCTGGTAATCGGGCCTTTTGTTCTACACAATGTTCCACACAACGGCCCTGCTCACCAACCCTCTAGATAACATTACCCAACCAGACTCTCTCTCTCTTAACTTTCCCCCTCTTTCACTCATTACTGTCTCTTCTCTCCCTTTCTCTCCCTCTCTCTCTCTCTCTCTCTCTCTCTCTCTCTCTCTCTCTCTCTCTCTCTCTCTCTCTCTCACACACACACACACACATGCTTGTCTCCCCTGTGTGCTCTCCAGGGCATTGGTAGACAAGCTGGTGCCTGATTCCTTCGGGGTTCACAGGTTTGAGCTGAGACCTCAGCAGAGTGAGAGGACACAGGGAGTCAGGTGGCTGAGCAGTTAGGGAATCGGGTTAGTAATCTGAAGGTTGCCAGTTTGATTCCCGGCCAAATGACGTTGTGTCCTTGAGCAAGGCACTTCATCCTACTTGCCTCGGGGGAATGTCCCTGTACTTACTGTAAGTCGCTCGGGGTAAGAGCGTCTGCTAAATGACTAAAACTCCATGCCTCAGGCCCACTGCATGGGCAAGCATGTGAATATACTTGTTGATTGTGTACTTATGTGGCACACACTGGAGTCCTGGCTACAGTGTATCTTAGAATGTATATCCCCCGTCTCTTCTCATTCTGTAGTCAACTAGATATTCAGACCCCTATCCTCCCCCTACACACACACCTAAAATCAGTGACTTGACTCAGTCACACACCTTAAGTGTGTAGATTAGCTGTACTGTGCTATACTGTGAACACAAGGGCAGGCAGGTCAGGGGTGTTGAAAATGCTAATAGGACAACACTGGAGCCGGCTCCAGTAGTCTCTCTCATGCTGGGTGTGAGTGTGTGTGTGTGTGAGTGTGTGTGTGTGTGTGAGTGTGTGTGTGTGTGTGTGTTTGTGTGTGGGGGGAGGGGGGAGGGGAGGGGGGGAGTAGAAGCTCAAGTTCTTTGAAGAAAGGATCAGGTACTGTCCCTCGTTCCAGCAGTGTCTTTTGTTGTTGATCGTGGCATTGTTGCTCAGGATTAGAGCTCTGACAGAAATGAACTCAGCAGTTGACACCATTATCTGCATTCCTGAGTGATTTTGCTGATAATAGATAGATATATAGATGTACATGCATTGAAATTTTTTGGAAGAAGAAACCGTGATCATGCAAATTAAGGGATGTGACACACAGACACAGTTGTATCTAGGCGACATGGGGCCAAGTCCACTTTGCAATCATTTTTGTAATTTAGTGTTACAGTTATTTTTTTGAGGACATTCACATTACTTGGTTGTACATATTGACTATAATCTGTCATGGAATGCTCCTGCAAATTCTGTAGGATTGAAGTGTGGCTCCTTGCAAGGACTCGTAGTCTTAGGGTTTGATGTTATTTTAATATGCTGTGATAGAGAATGTATTACAGTATGGAATATTAGTTTGGTTGGGAAACCAACTACCTGTTTTAGTGTCACACTGGTAACTGGACCTCACACCATATTAATACGTATTGAACTATAGACACACAGTGCATTCGCCAGGAATCCTTGTTGACACCGAAACATTTTACAACCTTTCGAAACTTTTTTAGCTAAACTTGTTTTCTAAAATAATTTTTCAACCTTTCAAAAAAGAACTACCAGCTTGTCTACCAAAGAGCAATTCACTTTGCTGAGGACATAATCGTAACTTCTGCACTTATTAACTTTTAACTACCACAATATCGCTGTACAATAATTGAATTTACCCAGCCAATCTTTTACTATAAACAATAGTTTATGCTCCCTACTGGACAAATAAAGTAAAACATTAAACAAACTGAGTTAGTTGAGTTTGCCATCTTTATTTTCTTAACAGTTTGTTACAAAAATACCATGAGATCTTTTTTTAACTGTTCAAAACCAAAATGTTTAAGACACCACAACTAATAGAGAAAAATATGTCTATATATTTACACATTCCACCCACTTTAAAACATTCCCTTAGATATCACAAATGTTGGGTAACATTCTTTACATATTGCATCTTCCCTCCAAGTCACAGTAGGGTCCACATGATTTGCTAAACTAACAATCCCTTTCATCTTTGTTGTGGACATTGACTGACAAAATATGAGATGAAAACATAAATAAAAAGTCAAACATCATTATTATTAACACAAATTATATAAACAGGACAATCATTAATGATTATCTCTTGCAAATGCAACTTCGCAAACAACTAATTGTTTGTGATAGATTACCTCAACTCAAAACACAGTCAAGGGTCATGTGCACCATAACTCAGTAGCAAATGCTTCCCCTTGGAACATCCAGTCAAATACATATTAGAGTAGCAGCCATGTTTGTTTTCCCTCAGAGTAGCCAGACACAGTTATGGGGAGAGTGAAAGTACAATTGTGTTACATTCAACAAGACAGATCAGTGTGTTACAATTCACCTCTCTCCTCTCCCCAGCCAGACACAGGTGACCCCCTTCAACCATCCACACACAGACAAATGATTAGCTAAACCAGCTATTGTTGACATTGTTTAAGTAGCTGCTTATTGACTCCAGTGTGGGGAATTCCTCCAGCTTACAGTGAATTTAAGTGCTGTGGAGCACTTGTGCGACTATGTTTTGTTGACATGCTCCCATGTAGTTCTTAGTTCTCGATAACCTCGTACTGAAACTATACAAGCTTCTTTCCAGTGGAAAAAGCATAGGCCAGTTCATGGGCAACCAGGGCCACTAGTGAAGTGACACGTGGTGTTCTCTGAAAGGAGAACGAATGGGTTATCGGTTCATGAAACAATTATAGACAAACAAATAGCATACAATGACTACACATGCATGTAACTGTTTTTTTTGTGCATTTTCTATATTTACAATGCCCATTAGCCAGGCCAATCTTTTAAAACCAAACTAAATACACCAAAAAACACACAGATTTAAAACAGAGACCAACATGACTAGACAAAACAAAAGTATCACCCGGAATACAAAGCACACTAATCTGACATTATAACTGTTAACAACTTCACATTCTGCTTTTCACTTTCCATCAAGGTTGCCGTTCATCTTGTTGCAGTAGATCCTAATCCACAATAAATTGTGTCCTGAATAAGTGCTTTCGTTTTTATCCCTTTCAGTGCTTAAGAGTGAAATGATTCTCTATCAATAAGGTTAGTTGCCACACGAATAGCACAGAGCTGCACAGAGATACCCTTTTCTACAGGCCATAATACTGCCCACATCTCAAGCAAAACAGCAACAAAGATTGCACTTTACCACAAACATGACCGTGCCATGACAATATCTAAACGTGACCTCAGGTTTATTTGGTTTGGTATCAAAGCTAGCAGCATGTGATTTAGCATGGACAAGCTTTGGGTTAAACCTCTGTCCTACCCTTACAGTTTCACTCTTTTTGCTCAAGAAGATAACAGTGCTTTGCTTCTTTTTGCCAGTTAAACTGTTTATAACATAAGGCTGGAAAAGCGTTTCTTTGAAACACCACATGAAATCAACTGCCAAAATAAAGATATGTACATCTGCAGTGTCACACTGCATATTTATATATGTTATATGTACATTAACAATGGTATATACTGTAGTACATACACAGAAAACTTGGGCGTTCAGAATCAAAAGTCTACGACTCTTCCCCTCACCACAACCAATCATGAGACCACAAATCCAAACCAACAAAGGTATTCAGATCCCTTTTTTTTGGAAACCACCAGCCTGGAGTAGAACGAGGAAGACAGCATCACAGGGTCACAGCGTGCCTTCCTGGGGTCACAGGCTGGACGCCTGAGCCTGCGGCTGTAGCTGTGTCTGGTGGGGGGCAGCCAGCGCCGGCTCACAGTCCTTAGGCCCCTCCTCCACCCCGCGGGCGTACATGAGCACCAGTGTTACCGTGGCGAATGTGGCCGCGTTGACAGGGAAGGCCCTGAGGAGCGTGGAGGTGAGCCCTCGCGTGAACACCCTCAAGCCCTCCTTCTTCACGCTCTGCCGCACGCAGTCAGCGATGCCGCTGTACTGGTACACCCCGCCCACACCGTCGGCCTGGAGGCGGGACTTGATCACGTCCACCGGATAGGTGGAGAGCCAGGAAGCGATGCCGGACATGCCGCCGGCGAACAGCAGTTTGGGGATCATGTAGGGGTCGTTCTGCTCGAAGCCCAGGGAGCGGGTCAGGACGTCGTAGGCCAGGAAGTAGACACCAAAGCCTGGTGTCTCACGGAGCAGGGTGGTCACCATGCCACGGTTCACCCCGAGCAGGCCCTCGCGGTTGTAGATGCGGACCAGGCAGTCCAGGGAGTTCTTATAGAGCTTCCTCTTGGACTTCTTCTCCCCTGTGCCCTGCATCTGCATGCGAGTCTTGGCCAGCTCCATGGGACAGCAGATCACACACTGGATGGTCCCTGCCGCCGCCCCGGCGATGAACTGGTTCATGGGCGTGTCGTGTCCCAGCTGGCGCATGGCGTTGCCCTGCACACCAAACACGATGGCGTTGATGAAGGTCAGGCCCATCATGGGGGAGCCGATGCCTTTGTAGAGTCCAAACATCTGGTGTGGAGGGGGGGGGGGGGGAGGTGTTGATGAAAATGTTTCAATTACGCAATTGAAAACAATTAAGTAAGCCACCAGTAAAAATTGCAAGTTATTCACTGATGTAAATAAGCAAGATGCATGCTATCCTTCCCTATTTGGATGACAGGACACATGATAAAAATGTTACTCACTGATTCCTGCCGTATGATGGACTGAAAACAATGAATGGTCCCGCGATACAGGGGCTTGTCCACATTCTGAACCTGGAGCCTGACCTGCAACAGACAGGATACAGTCAGAAGTAGAACCAGGAAGTCCAATCAGGTTCAGATCAGAAAAACAATTCACCCACAAGACATCCTGACTATGTCGTTCTGATAAACATAACGTGAAAAAGAGTGAGGGGAAAACACTGAACGATGACATTCCAATATGATAGGCTAATACATGTACTGTGAATGAAGTGTGAAGACATGACTAATCTGATACAATGAACAAACTGTCAACTGATACATGGAAGAGTTTACAGTTGGTTAGGGGCTGGGGAGGGTTCCTACATATCCTACTGCTTTCTGATTGAACAAAACCAAGAACCAAAAGACACAGAGACAAGGGATGGACCTGAACTTTACTTACTACTGTTTATGGCTGGGAAGAGGTAGTTTATCCCTTATCTACAAACACAGTAAGACTTATTCTGTAAAATGAAGAAAGTCCTTGTTACAGGTAACAAGGCAATCTCCTTAGTCAATATCTGAGCAGGATATAAACCAGGTATTATCCAATTAGCTGTTGATGACATGCATAATACAGTCAAGTTTGCAGCTTAATTTATATTCTGAGAAAAAGCTGTTAAAAAATAAAATATTGGGGAGGGGGGGGGGGGGGAACAAGGTTTACCTTCACAGTGTCAAAAGGATGTCCAACCAAGACTCCGGCGGCACCTAGAAGATGCAACAACAAAAAGAGAGGGAAAGAGATACAATTACAAAACTTATCAAGCACACTTCAATGAAGTGACAATCTTGTGTCGGAACAGCAGTGTTTTAGCAACACAATGTTGTTTACAAGTCAAGTGTCATTAAACGTCCCTCCACAAGCAAGTAGAGGCAATCCGGTCTAAATACATACTGTGACTAATCTAAGAATGATATTAAAGCACCACGTGTAGCGTCAGCTTGTAACTAGACTCTCCTGTGAGTGTCTGTAATCTAGAAATCTCTGCCTCCTCCGGCCTCCTTCAGAAAACTGAGAGATCCTCACCTCTCAGTTTCTCTGAATGTTATGTAACTCAGGTTCATGGAGTGCCTGTGTTCTGATGCCAGTTTAGTCTCTGGCTAATCATTCTTGCCGTGTAACTTGATACAAGGTGCTGGCTGTGCCTGGTGAAACTCAATTCCTGGGGTCTGACTGGGCCTACTCCACAGCCATAAATAGACCTTCACACGTCCTAGCAGTGTACCAACCACGTTAACAGTTGGCACCAAAACATTCCATAAAGGAATGTCATTGTCAAAAGGTGCTTTGGAACCCATGTATGCACGGACGTTGGCTGACTACAAGCTGTCTGCCTGCCCAGCTGAAACGCGGCAGGATAATCCACGTCCATGTCACAACAGACTGTCCCAAACCAGCCAATTAGGAGAGGATTCCTGGTGTAAGCCAGACACTGCAGCGGGTCATGATCTGCTGTAACTTCAAAACATTACCTCCATGTTTAGAACAGGATAGCCCACACTTTGAGACTGTACTATTAACTTGTTGTGACACAAAACACTGTCGTTCAATTAAGTTATTGTAAGAGTAGAATTAGACTGTAGGCCTAGATTTTAACTTATGTCCCATGGTATTGGAGTCCTGAAACCATTATTATATGTAATCATATGCAAACGTAAACAACAGCTTATACTTGGTTGTCCTCTGATTAAGGTCTGGCTTCCCCCTTGTATCCACTCACTTGCTGAAGGTGGGCAACCACAATGTTTTACAGTATACGACTGGCAGAAGTGAAAGAGCATACGTGTGTGTGTGATTTATAGTCACCTACTAACCGAGCGCTATCTTGGGACCACCTCTGACTAAAGAACATGCGTGCCTTTCGTTCTTAACGGCGTGTCCAGAGGACATGGGGGGGGGAGGGGGGACTGGAATCAACTGTCACCAATCTTTCAGAAGCACCATTGATCATTTACAAATAAGACAATAGTCTATTATGCAATACCAAACACCGCAATTCAAGATGACCTCGTCTAGATGTCAAAACAACTTCCAACCGTATCCAAATTCACACATATCACATTGGGCAGTTATTAGCGCCCTTTCCTTTAAACCTGCAGCGAGATTTGGGGGCCCGGATGCTCCATCGACCGGCGCTTATTTCCTGGCCGGAGATGAGCTAGCTAGCCTAACAAGCTAGCTAACTGTCGCACTAGGAAGTAGATAGCTACAGTAGTCTAGCAACTAGCTAGCCAACGAGAACTAATATCAAATGAACATGGTGGGGGCCATTGTGACTTACCTCCAATGCAGCCAGCAAGAAAGTCCATCACCACTCTTCAACTAATATTGGCAATCGACACGAAAATTATCTGCCAATGAGTTTGGACAGTTTAACACAACCGGAGTTCTATGGCTGGCTAGCTAGCTTCACCTACTGTATCTTCTCTTGATGTCACGCAAACTGCTACCTCACTGTGTCGTCTCACGCAATCGACCCAGCTAGCTAACTAGCTACACTGACAAGTGTCTTTTCTCCAACTCGTTTATTTTCTCAGTGTGAATGCACTGATTGTAGGTATCTCATTTTTATTAAAGTATGCTTATTCAGCCTGAATTAACCCTTATTCGTCTCTAGTGGTCACGTTGATAAATTCCGTCACCACCGCGCAGACAGACCCCTTCTCTATTTCTATTCCCGGTAATTTGACAGACTGCACGGAGGCGTGTAGCCTACGTGGTTCGCCGACCACAACGTATCCAATCCAATCACAGTTTCAAAGCCGACGCCCAGACCCACGTTGTTGACGCCTATTTTCCGACCTTACCCCCATTACTTATTGGTTGAGAAGGGACAAAATATCTTTGACGTTGCTTTCCCAATTGCATCAGCTTCAGCCTATTACGATGATGGGTCAAGTCTTTTTTTGTCCAGTGTGATTTAAACAACTGAAAGCAGATTTTGGAGCAAAGATGAATGTTAAAATCCACCTGATCTTAGCCTGATTAGCTAAAAAAAAAAAAAAGATTGCTTCATTGCGGTTAAGCTACATATTTTTCAGATAATTGCCATTCACGTTGGCGTAGGCTACTGCATTAAAATTGACATTGACATTTTCACGGTCTAAAAAATGGACGTAGGCCTACTACTAGTCAACCGCCATCATCCAATCAATCATCGAAGTCAGATCGGAATACTTCGGAGTGTGTCGGCACCACTCGGCTATACTGTTTTGTAACGTCGAAACCATGCTCCTCACACATGAAGGACAAGCAGGCAGCTAACTGCACAAGTCTGGTCTTGGTTTAGATACAGCATTTCAGACTACTATACCACTACCAAGACTACCAATATGCGCACTGAGGATATTTTGTCACAATATCTGCCCAGCTAACGCTACCGAAGTCTTTTTCGGATCAGGGATGCATATTGCGGATTTCGTAGCTGGATCTATTGGAGGTACTTATTGTCAGATATAGTGCCTGATATCTGTTGTATTTCTAAAAGCACGTCAGCGAAGGATCATAGTTATCCATGTCCAGTAGTTAAGAAAAGGCCCTAGCGCTATTAAGGCTTACTCTAAAAATAGCTCGTTAGGGAACATTGGTCTGCCGTTGATCAAACCTGAGCTTATGTATCTGTCACACGCACCCAACTGTTCAACTAGACTGAAGATCTTTTGGCAACAGGGGTGCAGCTCGAGTTGTTTATAAACGCCAATAGTCTCGCATTTAGTTCCTCATCCAGTAGTAACAAGACGTACAAAGCGATTTGAGATACGTTGCAACTCTATATATGTATTCTCATTATAAATGCAGGTGGATTTGGAGTTGCTGTTGGATACCCCCTGGACACAGTAAAGGTAGGAGTATTGGTAGAGAAGTGTAAGGTATTTCAGTTCCATTTCTGATGATGATAATCACAATGATGGGTATTTTCAAGGTCAGAATCCAAACTCAGAAACAATTCACTGGGATATGGCAGTGCATCATAGCAACAGGAACGAAGGAAGGGGTGAGTAGCATGTCTTCGACACCTTGTTCTCTAGAAAAACCTCTCAGTGGCCCTCCTGACCCGTGTGTGTGTCTTCTCCCTGCTCTGTCTGTACACTCCAGGTGCACGGCTTCTACAAGGGGATGTCCCTGCCTGTTACCACAGTTTCTATTACTTCTTCTGTGGTGTTTGGCACGTACAGGAACTGTCTCCAATGTCTGAGCCAGCTGCGAGGAGGTCTTGGGACCCACAACACCAAACTTGACATCTTTCTCTCTGGTCTGGCTGGGGGTGTGGCTCAGGTAACAAATACTTTCTTTTGATTGGACAGTATTGGTGCAGGGCACAGAGGGATGGTGTGAATCAGCACCTGTTAGTACTTTATGGTTTTAAATAAAGTTTTGATGTTTTATATTAACATAATTCTGTTGCTCAACCGTCCGACTTAGTTGACTGCTTTTAAAACTATGCACTTCTGAGTCCGTTGTACTTTCTACATTCACCAGTTGTATGGCACTTAGGATAAAGGCTTCTCAAGTAAATAAATACAATTTAATGTAAAGTTTTACAGTTTTACGCATATTCTTGTGCTGACCATGGGCCTACATCATTTGGACCCTCAGGTGACAGTGATGTCCCCAGGTGACATAGTGAAGGTGCGTCTGCAATGCCAGACTGAGTCCATGCGTGCTGGAGCCAACCTGCCCAAACCCAAGTACCGTGGTCCAGTTCACTGCCTTCTGACCATCGCCAAAGAGGAGGGGGTTCTGGGACTCTACAGGGGAGCTCTTCCCCTTATCTTCAGAGATGGACCTTCCTTTGCCACTTACTTCCTGACCTACAGCATGCTGTGTGATTATCTAACCCCTCCAGGGAAGAATGGACCTGGTCAGTGATGCTCCAACACTATCAATACGCCCCTGACCCCCCTCCACCCTCTCAATTTTTTCCTAATTTTTTCTCCCTCTTATTCTCTCTCTCTTTCTCTCTCTCTCTCTCTCTCGTTGTTAAAAGTGTGAACAGCCTTGAATCATAATCATATAGGATAGAATTATTCTTTACTCTCGTAATGGCATTGTGAAATTCAGACTTGAGTCGATTATTTAAAAAATATATTTGTGAAAAAAAGAAAAAAGCCTGCTACACCAACCGTCTTCTAACTCTGCTATCCTCTGGTGCTCAGAGTGGACTGGTGTGATGCTGGCTGGGGGCATAGCCGGCATGACCGGCTGGACTGTGGGTACACCCATGGATGTGATCAAGGCCCGTCTACAGATGGACGGCTCAAGGGAGACCAAGAGATACAAGGGCTTCTTCCACTGCATCGCTGAGACGGCCCGTGTGGAGGGCGGAGGGGTGTTCTTCAGGAGCCTGGGGATCAACTGCCTGCGAGCCTTCCCTGTCAACATGGTGGTGTTCGTTACATACGAGCTCCTGGTCAGCGTCCTAAGGACCCCACCTGATGCCGTGGAACCTAACCGCTTGGATTTTTAATGAGGGGAATTACAGCTCTCTATCTATCTCTCTCTATCTCTCTCTTCTGGTGTTCATTGGTTGCTTTTAGCATGTGCAGCATTATCCTACAGTGTGATGACCCTATGAAGCCTCAGGAAAAAAACGATTCATGCTTACCCCCCTCTGGTGGCTACCTCTACTTCCCCACCTGTCCTGTCGCCATGAGGAAGAGAGAGTGAAAGAGAGAACAAGAGAGTAGCCTAAAAGTTCAGCTGCTTAGGGGGAACAACGACTGTGTCCGTTATCAGGCACATATTTTACTTGAATGTGTATTTTATTTGTTCACAATTTATGATAGTGCTGCAAAGCGCACAATTCTAAAAGGGAAACATCAGAAACACTGTAGAGTAGTACTCTGGTAAGTTAAACATACAGGAAAGATGCACATATAATGTGCAGATACAAAGATGAGCTATATTAGGGTTTCATTTGTTTGATTTTGAAATAGGAGGTAGTGACATCCTCTTCTCTGTTGGGGTGACTCTTGTATTTGTGGCCTGAACTAGCACTGTGGATTAATCTCAGGGGACCTCTGATGTAATTTATTCTGCTAATTGTGGATAGTGTTACAACCTTATGGTGGTCTGTACTCTCAAGGGCTGAGGGATAGTTAATAAGATAAATACTTCTGTCCGGATTGCTAACATGCGTACACATGACTGGTGAGACTTGAGGTTTAAATTAAGTGCTGGGTGTTTTTCCCACACTGAAAGTGTGTAAGTTTTCCGTCCTTAGAAATAAGTGTAGCCATTTTTGTGTAGGTGTACATGTGCAGGAGGGTACAATTTCAGTGGCTGAGCGGTTAGGGAATTGGGCTAGTAATCTGAAGGTTGCCAGTTCGATTCCCGGCTGTGTCAATATTACGTTGTGTCCTTGGGCAAGGCACTTAACCCTACTTGCCTCGGGGGGAATGTCCCTGTACTTACTGTAAGTCGCTCTGGATAAGAGCGTCTGCTAAATTACTAAATGTAAATGTAAAATGTAAGTTGGTATCAGTCGGCAACTGTTCTTTTTCTGAGGATTTGGCCAAAGGCTGCTGTTTGCTTTGTGAGCCACAGGGGGGTGCTGTAGACCTCCATGGGAGAAGAAGAGTCGCAACCACAACGCTATTCAAAGTACCTTATATTTACATTAAAGCATCGTGAGGCAATATCAAACACATTTAAATGCAATTCAAAGAGTTAAAAATGTAAATAAAGCTAAAGTACAACATGTTCAGGAGAGAATAAGTTACAGTGCCGTGTAAGATAATAAACACAACCTGACCTGCAGACTGGGAATGTGTTCCAGATATGCGGTCTGTAAAAACTGAAAGTTGTCTCTCCATCTTTAGTGTGGACTCTGGACACAGAAAGCCGAAGTGTTTCAGACGTTCTGACAGGCCAGGATGGCTCATAACGTAATAGGAGATCAGAAGTGAACGTGGCCCTGAACCGCACTAATTGAAATGAAAATAAGTGGACAGATAAAAAGCCAGTGTAAAGACCTCAGAACTGCAGTGATGTTTGGAAGACCATAAAAGTAGCAGTGTTCTGAATTGGCTGCATCTGTCTCATCTGGATCAAATCAAAATTTATTTGTATAGCCCTTTTTACAAGCAATGTCACAGAGGGCTTCACATACGCCCAAAGTACTGCACCTCAACCAACCTAAACCCTCAAGGAAGATTAGGAAAAACTCACAGAAAAACTCACATCTGGAGGATTTTGGTTTTTGGAAAGATGTTACAGTTTATCTTCCTATAGTCTTGCATTTAGTTCCTCATCCAGTAGTAACAAGACGTACAAAGCGATTTGAGATAGGGCTAGGGTTTAGGGTTTAATTTTTGTTGTAAAATGAAAAGAATATTTTTGAAATTTAATAAACAAGTTATTGGATGTCTCCAATGCACTCCATTATAATTTAATACTATTTTCTTTTTAATTTGATAAATACAGTATATATAATACAGGTGCAAATATGCAAATTATCATATGAATGCAGGCCATTGATTTGGATACATTGATCAATCATATTTCTGCAACAGACCTTTAGGGCCACCTAATGGATAATGAGTGCCAGTGCATCCTTGACATTGTGTAGCCAAACGACATCAAACACGATTACCTAGAACCAGTATGAGACAGGATCACGGTTTAAACCTGCTCTACTGGTACATGTGGACCACTTGTACATTTGCGCACACACACCCACGGTTATATCGAGTTCTTTGAATTTAAAGAGCCAGTTTTGGAATAATGGTAACGGTTTACCATCAAGCCTAACATGAGGTGCTGCTGAGTTGTCAGTAATCTAATAATGGGAGATGAATGGATACACAAATGGAGAGAACAGATAAATATGGTTTAGACGAGATCCATGGGAGTCCTCTACTATTACTATACATTCACTTAAGGGTTCCAGTTGGAATTTTAATGTTTTTGGCATGACCAGATGCTAGTCATCAAAAACATTCCCGCTCAATTGGGGCAAGAGTTCTTTTGGAAACTGGGCTTTTTCACAAAGAAATACCCTCTGAAGTTCTACGAATCACCGACCCTGTACGCTGTAACAAGAAAAAACCCTGAATGTTTCCTTTGTTCAGTGTTCATAATTAAACCCTGCATGTCTTTCCCTTATGCAACAAAAACACCAGCAATTACGTAAGCTTCTAAAAAGCCACATACTAAACTGGGACTGGAAAGTGTGAAAATGGGATGGACGATTTCTTGTTTTAAATATATAGCGAATTCAATTTGGAATATAGTTAGTGATCGTTTCATGAAATACAAAATGTTTCTACAACTGAGAAGAAGAGCCAATTAAACAGTCCAGTCATTGAACTAGTCACACTAGAACTTACCTGCTTGGTGCAGATACTATCACTATCTACAACTACCCATAACAGCTATAACTTGAGGATGGTTGAAGATTCTTCTCATCAGCCAGCCAATCACCAAAGCTGTTGTCAGACAAAAATGATTATACTGATTTCACTGTAAATTGGTTCAGAAGCTGAGGCATGCCAAAACAAATCTGAACTGACTTGACTTTTCCATCATTTCTAATCAACATTTATAACAAATAAGCACAAACAGCACCATTTTGTAAACTGAGAACAAAAAGGCACTCTGGGAAATACTGCTTCTGTGTTATATGATTACATTGACCACCCTCTCCAGTACCTAAAAACAAAATGCCATCTGGAGGGTTTGCGGGTAAGACACGGTCTCAATCACATCCACTCTGGAAAAGCTTCATTTTGTTGCCAGAATCTCTCCTCGGTAACTGCCACTTAGGTCCCCATTCATCCCATGCTGTTTAGGCTATTTTGGGAGCTCTGCGCTTCCCTGTTGGTGACGTGTGCTGCTGGGTAAATCTGCAGCCCCGTTGGCCCCGTCCCTTTACCTCAGATGACACCGAGCGGACGGCGTTCAGGAGAGAAGACTAGAGGAGGGATGGAGGGGGTGTGAGGACAACGAGAGGAGGTCCTCCTTCAGATGGCACTGCAGATGACAATGAGATGGGCAGATGGAGGCATGGAGAGGAGGGTATGGGGGAGGTGAGGTGGAGGGGGGGGGGCAGAGGAAAATATGCTACTTGTGATGGTTTCGAGACCTAGTAGATGGAGAGACGAGAGAAAGGGGGGATGACAGAAAGATGGACAGTGCGGGGAGAGAAGGACGAGAAGAGAGGACACTGTTCCAAAGATGCCCTTTTTACCTGAACATATTGAACATATCAGGACAGGAGCTGAGGTAAGAATAATAAGAATAATAAGGAAGATATGTTAGGGAAAAGAACCGAGGGCCACGGTACTTGATAAGAAGGACCCACTGCTAAATTATTCTGCAGGGGATGAGATGCAGTCTTTGGTCTGTGGTAGTTTGTACTGTACTTCAGATTGTTCTGCATGAGAGGAACACTAACTCTGAACAGATGCTGTGCAGCGAGTGCACAGCCAAGAAAAAGACAAGAAAGAACCTCAGAGAGCGGAACCCAATTCCACGGGAGGCAAACCAGAATCAGAGAGGTAGATCTGTTACTCTGACAGGAAGTTAAGGGCCTTGCATTGCAAGAAATTCAATCGTGGGTTTTTTATGCGTCTGGAAATGCAGATTGTGAAAGGCCTGGTATGCTGTTCATTCCACAATACAGTTGACTTCAGACCAGAATCGGATATTAACTCATACATGACGATGGCAAGCATTGAAACATCCTTCAAACGGAGCACCAAAGCTCCCACCACCATCTTGACATCCTCAGAGCAAATATTTTAATAATTTTTCCAGGAGATGAGTACATTGATAGTATTAATAGTGCTCCCCTGCCTGCTGGACTGAGTGTCTTGGTGGGAGGCACATGCCTTCTCTGAACAGCTGCAGCTACTCCAGGCCTGTGCGCCTCTTGGTAACTGCACTGTGACAGGGCCCACAGGGTGTGTGTGTGGGGGGGGTGTTGGACGAGGGGAATGAAAGGAAGAAAGACTGCAAAGGGAAGAGGAGGAATGAGCATGCTGAGAAGAGGGAGAGAAAGAGAGAGAAAAAAAATAGATTTGTGCATAAGAGACGATAATGAGAGCGGAGAGAGAGAACTGATGAAGCAGCTAGCATGGAATGAGAAGTGAAATGACAGACAGAAACAGAGAGGGTGGGAGAAGGAGAGAGAGAGAAAGGTAGGGAGAGAGGGTGGTAGAGTAGGGAGACAGAGAGGGAGAGAAAGAGAGGGGGGTTGAGAGAGAGGGAGAGAGAGAGTGAGGGGGAAAGAGGGAGGGAGATGGGGGAGAGAGGGACCATTGCGCAGTGCTGGGATCATGCCTTTGCAGTCTTGATGTTGTATCTGTGATCGCCCACTCACTTTGACAGGCCAGTGCGATGGTAGAGGGTTCAGTCCAGGTCGCCGTCCCACAGAGATTGAGCTCCTTGCCACGGGAGGCCAGGAGAGCGCAAGGATGTCAAGTATCAGACAAGCCCACCGATGCCCGGAGGTTTCCCACCACCACATCGAACACTCCCTTCAGTCCCTACAAACGCAAGCTTGCTTTTGTGATACAAAGACGTAATGGAAAAAGGATACAGTTTCTCTTAAACTCCTTTGTGGTTCTAGCCCTTTCACACCAAGAACCAGATATTTTAGCGGGTGTATTTACAAGCTGAACAGTGTTGAGCAGTAAATCACCTCTCGACCCAGGTCTACACAGTGAATACAGACTTCAGCCATCCACGGAAAAATCTCACTCAGTTTTGTCTCACCCCCTCACCCTTGTTATTGGTGTGAAAGGGGTGTGAGGGTTACTGAAAAAGTTTACTTCTTTGAAGTGTTCAGTGTGAAATCCAAAGGTTCATTGACCCAATGGTAATCCGCTCTGTTTTTGTTTGTCACAAAGTTGTTTTTCCGCCATTCCATCTGCTGATGATTTTAATTAGGGAGTCAAATGGCTGAGCGGTGAGGGAGTCGGGCTAGTAATCTGAAGGTTGCCATTTCGATTCCCGGCCGTGTCAAATGACGTTGTGTCCTTGGGCAAGGCACTTCACCCTACTTGCTTCGGGGGGAATGTCCCTGTACTTACTGTAAGTCGCTCTGGATAAGAGCGTCTGCTAAATGACTAAATGTAAATGTAAATTCGAAGATGGATCAAATTCGGTGACAATGTGCAGAGGGCTTGTAATACAGACATTGACCAGTGGGTGGAAGCTTTAATTCAAATGTAATGGTTTGAGGTCAATGTGTTACTACCATCTAATGTGTGTTTTTTGACAATTTTACACTTTACATTTGAATAATTTACGTTTTTATCCAAAGCGACAAACAAATTGCACGTGCAGAAAGTAGAGCAGAAGCTCAAGGATCAGAAGTAGGCCTACATATTCTAACAGCAGGGTCGGACTGGGACCGAAAAACAGCCCGGGACTTTGAAACGCAGACCGGCCCGCGACCTGGGTACAGTTGCTTAATACAAATAGGCTATATAATAATAAAGTATCATGCAGTGCTATCGAAGACTGTTAACACAATTAAATCTAATACAGTATCTAAAAATGAATATGGCAATTCTCCCTTAGTTTCTTTTTCCTTGCTTCTCTCCGTTCTGCATCTGCTTTTAAATGTTGTAAAAGAACAATAATCAGTTAACTATAGTCAATAATGAAAATCATTCAACAAACTAATTTCCATATAATAACCCTGTTAACATATAGTCTACTGTGTACAGTTGCATTGCTGCACCTGTCAAATTCTCTCCACTGGACCCTGTCACCACAGCCTCCATCTCTTGCCCCGTGTCACCTGTCGCTGCACAGAACAGAACAAATAAGCATTTGAAAAACACATTTAAAGCCAAAAAAACAAAAAATATTTAAAAGAGTGCCCTTTTCTCTTGGCCATTTCTTTTCCTTCACTTAAAATATATATCCTATATATTGGCTAACAGTAATACCAAATGTATATGTTTTTAGAAAAATGAAAACAATATGGTTTGGATATTTGAATTTTCTAAATGTCGACAATGCAGCTGCTTGCACCTGACGCCTCTGGTAGGGTACTGCCGCATCTTCGGTCTGCAGACTCTCTCTCACTTAGCTTGGCTTTTGCCAGTCTAAACATTTGTTCAATGTTTTTACATTTTTCAGCATTTTGCAGGAGTGCCCGTTGTTTTTGGTTTTCTTGCTTTTTCCGCGCCACCCTTTTCTCCTTTTCTTTTCCATTTCTTTGCAAAAGAAACAACAATGTTTTTAGCAATAGCTAAATATGTCTCGGAAGCAAACAACTTTTAAAACACTGCACGCGATCATCTCATTGCTTCCACCCACTCCAACTAACTGGCCGTACTCGGAAACCGATTGATTTTCGACCAATCGCGATCTGTAAAGCGGACGGACAAGTGCACCGTTCAAGTTTACACGGGGGGAATCCACACCCCCACCCTTCGGATTTTGGATCGCTCCAGTTAAACATTTTTTAGGTATTCAGGCCGTCCTCAAAGCGTAAACTATTAGGCTATATTTTTTTGCATAGCGGCCGTTAGTTGGACCGGCCGTTCGGAAAATCTCCCGATTCTCCCGATGGCCAGTCCGACACTGTGTAACAGTATTTCGGTGGTCTGGGTCAAGGGAAAGTCGGTAGGCCTATTGATTAACCACACCACAAAATAATCTCAGCTCCCAGGCAAGGTGAACAATATGATTTAACTGTTGTGCAACAATAACAAAGAAGAACAAAAGTGCGCAAGTCGCCAATATAGCAGCAAGATGGGAGTCAGGTGGGTGAGCGGTTAGGGAATCGGGCTAGTAATCAGAAGTTTGCCCTAGCCAATTTAGCGACTTTTCACCTTCCTTAGCGACCCCCAAAAATAGTATCTAGCGACATATCCGGCGACTTTCCACTACGTTGGCAGTCTCCGTTTAAATAACCTTCATGGTTTTTTTGTGAATTACGTAATGTTAGCCTTTTTAACTGTTCTAGCATTCCCAATGTTTATAGTTGAATCCGAAGGGTGGGTTGTGGATTCCCCCCGTGTAAACATGAACGGTGCACTTGTCCGTCCGCTTTACAGATCGCGATTGGTCAAAAATCAATCGGTTTCCGAGTACGGCCCAATGTGATCTCTCTCCACTGGCTACCTATCATGGCCCGTATCAGATTAAAGACCCTGGTACTGACCTTCCGAGCAGTGAACGGGACTGCACCCGTCTACATCTAGTCTCTCCTGCAGCCTTACACCCCCACCCGTCACCTACGGTCTTCTTCAGACAACCGCCTGGTGGTCCCACCGCTCAAGACCGCCCGGTCCCAACACAAGCTCTTCTCCTGTCTGGCCCCCCAGTGGTGGAATCAACTCCCCACCTCCATCAGAGACACTGACTGTCTCTCCACCTTCAAGAAAAGGCTCAAGACGCACTTGTTCCGGGAGTACAACGGTACTTAGGAATGGTTCGCTTGACCCGATGTTAGTTTCTTCAAGGATCACAATGACTCTTGCTTAGAGACTTGTTGCTCTTGTGGTTAGTGGTAACTGATAAAAAAATTTGTACTCGCTGTGATATATTGTTTTTATTATTGTTGCTTGCTTTTTCCACAGGTACACTTGCACTTACATTTACATTTAGTCATTTAGCAGACGCTCTTATCCAGAGCGACTTACAGTAAGTACGGGGACATTCCCCCGAGGCAAGTAGGGTGAAGTGCCTTGCCCAAGGACACAACGTCAGTTGGCATGACCGGGAATCAAACTGGCAACCTTTGGATTACTAGCCCGATTCCCTCACCGCTCAGCCAACTGACTCCACTTATAGCGGTTCATGTTGTTTAATTGTAACTTGTTTAACTACATGCTCTTATGGTTCTTCCCTTTGGCACTTACTTTGGTTGTTCACAATGTGTGCTTCATGTTTTGGCTACTCGCAATGTTTTTGTGGCTATCGTGTTGTTATGATCAGTGACCGATACACTTTGTAAAGCTCTCTCTTGGAAGTTGCTTTGGATAAAAGCGTCTGCTAAATGAATAAATGTAAATGTTTTGCACTTCCGTATTGTGGTACGCAATGTATTACGCAATATATGACGCAAGCACGTAATCTAGCGACTTTTAGCGACATTTCAGAGTGCAGATCTTTTGGCAACACTGACAAAATGTACATAAAAGGCCGTGGCAGCCACATATCTGACATGACCAGAGTAGCGAAACCTGGTGCTCTGTTACTTGTAAAAGATGTTTGTTGACAGGCGGGTAAATGTTGGGTGGCTGTGCAAAGGGAGGAGCAGGATAGGTGAAGGGCTGACAGCTTCGCTCCCCACAACAGTCACTTGCGGGGTGTTTATATCGTTGTTACCATGGATACCTGCCTCTCCACTTCTCAGTTATGTAATACAGTTTAAAAATTCATCTTTCCGATGAAGAATGAGGGTAATAGGGAGCTCCAACTCCCTATGAGAGGAAGAAAAGGAAGAAAAGGGCATTGAGGGGGGGGATTCAGGGAAATATTTACATGACCTTGAGTGCTCCTTCTATTTGTACCAATTGCACTGTATCAGCACTGTGGCGACTGTCATTTAGCTTTTTTTTTGCAGTAGGATGATGTATTGAAGACTACAACTCAAGCGCAGCTCATGAGACAGTAGTCAGGAGGGAAGGGGTTAAATAGGAATTACTCATCAATGTTTTAAATGAGTGAATGATTTGTGTTTGCTGAGAGAATGAGCTGAAAGAGAGATGAAATGAGGACAAGCCTGAGACTGTAGGCACCACCGTGTCAGCTCTCTCCTATCCTCATACTCCCCCCTCTCTCCCCTACTGCCCCTCCTCCTCTCTCTCCCTCTCTCCCCAACTCTTCCTCTTCTCTCCCCTACTGCCCCCCCTCTCCCTTGCTAACTCGCTGTATCTCCATTCCTCTCTTGCCCTCTTCCACTCTCATCCTTTCATTATGCATCTTTAAACCTCTCCTCCTTTCCTCCCTTTCCTCTTTCCATCCACTCCGTTTCTCCACCCCCCCCCCCCCCCCCCCCCCCCCTCTCGTTCTCTGTCTCCCTGGGCACGAGCTGCGCAGAATGGCTAAGAGTGTTACACAGAGCTGGAGTATCTGGGAGAGGGTGGTTTAATCTAACATCAGGCACTCTGTTGGATACCCATGAGGCACAACAGTGGAGGGAGGGAGGGAGGCAGGGTGGGTAAGGGGTTGGAAGGAGGAGGGGGGGGAGGCTGGGTGGGGAGGGAGGGAGGGGTGCAGTTCTTCACATGACATGTGATGTAGGATACACGTGACCCAGATCAAAACGGTCAGGGCAGGCAGAATCTCATGGATTCTCATCTCATGTCCTTAGCTCTGATGGAGCTCTGATGGAGCTCTGACGGAGCTCTGACGGAGCTAAAGACAGAAGAGGATGTCAGTGGTTAGCTGAGGACAAGGCTGGAAGTGAGGTTGTCGGGTTGAATGAGATTAGAGAGCGTGGACAGGCTTGGGTTTGTAGTTTTGGGGCAGTAGGTGCCAAGACATTTTCCCTGTTGAAATCAGATTTAGAAGGCCTTCTTCCTTGAGGCGATGTCTATCTGCCAAGGTTTAAAAATGATGCAATGAAAAGCTTTCTCTTGTCAAATGGGTGTGGTCCCTACTGCTCTGTACATATTGTTGAATCTGACATAGTGGGAGTTTTTGAAGGAAAACTGTAATGGAGGAACTCTTAAGAAACAACAAAGGGAGAAAAGGTAGCCCTGAACAACTCAGTCTCCATCTTTTGTTACCCTGACTGTATGCTACCTGTGGGTCAAATTGTATGCATTTCTTTTAACCTGATGTTTTTTCCATTGTGGATTCTGGGTCTTGACTCCCTTCAAGGAATGTTTGGATTGGTGTGCTTATGAGAGCAGGAGATGGTGACAGGAAGCAGACATGGAGGTACTCTTACATAAGAGAGTGATAACCTTGGACGAGGTTGTTAGATCTGTAGAACTGTCTCAGGTTAACTCAGGCAGTGCAGCCTCCAGCAGACTACCTGGATCACTCATGCAAATGAACAAAGACAAACCCCCATCGCTTGAGGTTATCGCAGTACTAACATACCAAGAGGCTGTCAAAGTAGTATTTTGATGGAATAGTCTGGTTGTGTGACTTCAACATGCATTGATTCATTTTATTGATTAGATATACGGACAAAGAAGTGTAAGGCTTGTGGGAATATGGCCAGAGTTTTTGGTTGGTTCGAGGTAAATACATAATGTTGATTCAACCGTCAAACACTCAAAATCATTTCTAGGACACAAGAGTGTACAGAACAGGTCAGAATGAGAATCTGCTCCCTGAGCAGTGGCCCAGAGGTTTTTACTTACAGAAAAGTTCAAATCCTGGAAGAAGGTAATGTGACCCAGTGAGAGGTAAGACAGGCTAAACACAAACTGCTTCTTGGCTTTATATAACATAACTCGTAGAGAATCTCAATTCTGGCCCTCTGCTCGGCTCTGCTCTCTCCTGCCACGAATACGTGATCCTTAGAAACCCACTGGATTAGTACTAGTCCTGGGCTGGCCTAGTCTGCTGTGAGGAATTAGTCCACATGCACTCTTTTTTTCTGAGAACAGGTAGCTGAGGTAAACAGACCGATAATTGGCTATTAAAACAGTATCAAGCATAGAGGTTAGTTAGGCTAATCCCTTTAGGAAAGCTTTGTGACAGTGGCCTGACTGACCTTGTTAAGATGGCTACTGGACGTGAAGCTTGGACCTGTCTGAGGATCAGCTCTTCAGTGCAGGGCTTTAGAAGCTGTCATTTTGGATCTGAATAGAATTTGTTACATGTTGCTGTACAATATCCCTCTGGAAAATAATCTTCTCAGTACTTTTTGACATCAGATTTGCAAACTAATAACCTTAACAGAAATAACACCTGAACCCTACTCTGGGTTCAATTTCACGTTCTATGTTCCAGTGGTCAGTGTTCTGTGTTACAGGCCAGTCTCACTGCCAGAAATGTTACAGAAATGTAAATGAATTGAAAGTGGGACAAAAGCACTGCTCCACTGTAATGCTCTGGGAGCAATTATAGGGTTCTGGTGTTAAGGGATTTGTACTGACATTGTGGTTAGTTTTACTATGTAGTTGCAACACAGCAGAATATTTCAACAACAACACAGATGATAGTGAACAACAAACCACATCTGTAAACCATGCTTCCAGAAATGAAAAAAGCTTTCACCACCGTAGTCTCTTGGTGAGCATGCAGGTCTAGGAGAGCTTTCTGCAACAGAATGACGCAGGAATTGATTGATGTCTTTCTCTACCATTCCATATCAGTCCTGGTTGTTAACTCTGTAAAATTAGCCAGTTTACAAAGTTGTGTATTTATTTAATTATTCATAAATTTTTGTCTAAAGGGGCTTTTGATTTTACTAAATGTAACCGGATAGGGTTATGGTGAGAAACTTCTTCTTCGGTGGTTAAAGTTACATTTATGTTATCATAGTTTATCTCCTCACTCTCTTCTGCTCAGACCAGCTCTATAAAGAATGCTGTGTGTGTGCGTGTGCTGTGTGTTTTCTGTGCGTAGTCAATAATGTGAAGTAACATTCATTGGTGGGTTTTTATAGCGAGTCCAGCAGTGCACATTACGCTCAATGTTGTCAGGGTGCCCAAATGTGCCACCACAGCTTCCCTTTGAAGCCCTGCCAAGTAACAACAGCTTTACTGCCCAGCAATAGAGTTAGGGTGTCACTCTGGACTATGTTTGTGTGTGTAATAGAGTTATCTGAGTGTGTGTGTGTGTGTTTAGCTGGGGTAACATGTTACATGTACAGTACATGATTGGCTCACCTTATAATGTGTATCCACAGTATGTGTATTTTATGTTTTTGCTTATGACCATTATGTAAACATGACTCAGAACTGTGCAACTGTATATTCTCTTTAACGGAATAGGTGGTCTTGTTTAATTTAACTACACTTGTGGGGACCAAATGTCTTCAAATGCTTCTTTCAGGGTTTTTAGGGTTAGGCTTAGAATTAGTGTTTGGATTGGAATTACATTAAGAGTTAAGGTTAGGGGTTAGAGATAACACCATTTTGAATGGAAGTGAATGGCCGGGCCCCACTAGGATGATTTTTTTTGTGCGTGTTTGTGTGTACATGTGTGTTCTTGTTGCGTAGTCGTTACTGTGAATCAATAGCTGGTTCCTCTCAGGTAGGTATTACAACAAATCAGGCAATGTGTGTGTGTGTTTGTTTACTCTATGTGATCAATTTTTGGACAACAACCTCAGAGAGGACATTTTGTGTTTTTATAGTGTTGCGCAATTTTTATCAAGCCACCAATAGAAAGTTGTGTCTTTACGTTGCCTTCTGTGATATCAGTGTGACAGCTCAGAATCAAATGAGCGCAATGTGTGATGACATCAGACCGTTCGACTGATGAGCTGGCCCTCTTTGACTCATACTGTACAAAGGGTCATTGTTTAATAGATTTGTTCCCACTGGTTCATAGATACCTACAACCACAGCCTTAATTGTGAGACACAGCACCAAAGAAAAAAAATATGTCCGAATAACAACTCAAAAAGAGCAGGCAGACAAATTGAGTACATTTCTGATGGATGAGTAATATGTTTCACAGTGAAGAGAGCACAGGGAGGAAACTAGTTCCCGTGGAAGTATCCAAAGGGGAGTTTTCAAACCCAGCTTCAAGAGTGGAGCCAGAATTTAACAGCCGTTTATACAGTTGGCACAAGATTTTACCAGCTGTGTTGTCAGTTTGGACAAATTACTTTTTTGTGAAACGATTCTCCTATAAAGAATGAAGAAAGTTTTGTGAACCTCAAACTTCTCCTGTAGATAAACATGGTCAACCAGGGCCGGATCCAGGGGGGGGGCTGGGGTGGGCTGCGCCCCCCCAGATTTCTGCCGCCCCCCCCCAAGCTCCTTCTGACTTCAGCCAAAAAGGTTACATGTTGAAGCTATGAAAAAGTCTGTTAGTGCTTTTAGTAATAAGCTTTTTTTTCAACCAATCTTTTTAAAAGATTCCCCAGTGATTGTCTGGTTGATATTGGGCAATGTAGGTTAGAGCTCCGCATCCACGTTTACCTATAAAAGTGAAATCAACCACGAATCTCTTGCCACTCACTCACTTGCTCTCTTATTGGATATCGGTCTTTTGTGGAGGGCTTTTGACGAATAGTAAAGTGTAGCATTGGTGTTTAATGTTAGACCCTGGAATTTCATACTTCTGTTTCAGTTGTAATCTTTTTTTTTTTTTCATAGAAGATACACGGATTAAAGACGTTAACAATAGTCTTTTAACTTCGTTAGCCATCGATTGTTCTTTGCGTGCATGTTTGTACCTAGCCTGGCTCTGCCCTCCTACGTAGTTCCGCTCAATTTTCATTTTGCTTCTGTACTGGGTCTGGCCATGAGGTACGTAAGTCAGATTTTTCAGGTTGATTTTCTACCGGCGAATCAGCGAACAGAGGGAGTGGCTGAGAACGATGACGTTGATGTCCTGCGCTAGTTTGTATTGTAGTTCCGTAATGGCGGCGGAGAAAGATGCGAGCAAAGCCATTCGTTCCGTTGTGGCAACGCTGCCGAATATCCAACAGCTAAAGCCGGAGCAAGAACAAGTTTTGCTGAGTTTTGTTGGTGGCCATGATGTTGTGGCCCTCCTCCCCACGGGGTTCGGGAAAAGTTTGATTTTCCCAGCTACGGCAGCTAGCTTTGTTACAGTAGTGGTGAAGGAATTGGCTAAGGCGAACGCTAGCGATTGGTTATGGCAGATCAGAGTGGCTCTGGGCAGATCCAATAGTTTTAAACTTCAACAGAGTACCTGCCTACAAGGAAGTCAACGCTTGTCAATGGAGCGAGGCCAGACTCTCTGTACAAATGCAATGTACGAGAGTCTGGTTAGGACCAGGCTAGTTTGTACCTACAAAGAAAAACCTTTTATCATGCATCGATTTCTGATCTCCAAACCATCTACTACTGCCCCTGCGACAAGGGATATTAAACTCATACTCCAGAGCAGGCAGAGCGTGATGGTCCTAGTGGAAGCACTTCCCTGTCTCTCGGTACCAACATTACCGCTGCTGTGTGTGAAGGCGTGCATGGTTTGAATGACAGCAATCCAATGCAGCCTGTTCTGCAAACGTACCCCATGCACACTTTCAGCCAAGGTCCTAGGCATCGCTCTCAAACTTGGTTAGAGTACTCAGCCAAGCTACATTCATGTTTCTGCTTCCCCTGTCAACAATTTGGAACCAGAAATTATAAAGACATCACTTTCATAGACAATTGGAAAACGGCGGCGGTTTATTTTACATAGAGCTACATTTTGCGCTCAAATGAATGCCCAAAAATGTCTGCATGTGCGAGCACTGTGGAGGATCCTATCCATCATCACAGCAAACCCAGGATATGTCATGGGTTTGGGTTAAGCCCCGAATGTGTATAACGTCTGGCTCCGTGCCTGATTAACACTCGGATCGTTAAGCAGACTCAAAAATGAAAACATAATGGTTATATAAAAAATTATACGACCCCCTTTCGTAATCATGATGCCCCCCCAGAAATGTTCACTGCCCCCCCAGTCAAAGCAGGCTGCATCCGGCCCTGTGGTCAACCAAAGCTCAATTTTGCAGTGACAGGGAATGATCAGGGGGCAGTCAGGGTCAATCAACAAGCTTGTGGATCTAACCAGGAGTGACAAAATACACACATCCTCACATGTGAAGCCAACTTAACCAATTGCTGGAAATGAGGCGAGCCAGATGTGTGAGCTAGTAATTCTGGCACACACACACACAAATAGTTGCAGTACCCAGAACACACACATGCAGGCCCTCACACAAAACACACACACAGAACACACACACGAGTACAGAGAAAAAGGGACGCACGCACTTACACAGAACACAATTACAAAGATCACACATACGCACTCACACACAGTTCATTCAAAATTCTGCAGCTAGATTATTAATCAAAACTAAAAGGAGAGAACACATTAGTCCTGTACTAGCTTTAAGGTCCTTTTCAAACACACACTTACCCAGACACTTACACAGAACACAAACACAATTACACAGAACAAAACCCATAAAAACACAGTCACACAGAACACACAAACACTTTGACAAAAATTAAAATTAACTTGCACAGAACACATACTTACACACATACGAATTAACTGAAAAATGCACATGTAAGCTTGTATCCCCGTCAATCATTAAGCTTTTGATAAAGGAGGGTGTCCTTCCTTTTGCAGAGTGCACATACATTAGCCTTCACATAGAGCAGGTTATCAAGTGGTTAACTAGGTGTTGGGTGAAATGTTAAATCTGGGTTTAACCCAAGAAAACCTTTCTGTACTCATATCTCAGTTTTCTAAACAAGTGGTCCTCACTATGTAGCCATATGCTTATCAGCTTGTAATTTTCTTTACAGATTTACTGCACATGTGGGACCTTTGCCCTGTAAATATGTGACCATATACAGTCAATACATCCATGCATTTCCAAAGTTTACATTCTGCACAGAACATATTCAAAATACAATATATAGTACACAAACACCACAAAATCTATGGAGGATTTTTTTTGGGGGGGAAAAAATATGTTTCTTAGATTTTTCAAGGAGAGGTTTTGCTCCTTGAATAACAGGTTTCACTAACTGTATTATATAATATTTTTGTGTGTAACAAATCGTAATGAATCTGTAACACGAGAAGCTTGCTCAGGATTAGTGCCATACAGTACACGTGTGACTCAGGGGTCTGGCTAATGATTTGTCTGAATCATAATCCAACAACAGTTAGAACATTTTAGAACTCATACACTTTCACAACACACATTACCCCTTAGACAGTGACTGTACATTAACACTGTCTTGATATGCAGTTTTCCAACTTTGGAAAACAAATTGTGGGAAAGAATTTTTATCCTGTATAGATCTGTACACCATCCACACTGTGAGTTCACACTGTAGTCTTTCTCTAAGCCATGAATGAGTGGCTTCTCTCCATGCTGGAGTGTTTACGCAGGAGCTCAATATTGCTCCACTAGGGAGCTGGGAGGATCCACAAACAAAGCTGTTTTGGACTGACCTCCGCCTATCCATGTATTTATGGATCTCTTGAGACACAAGCCCTCGAGCAGAGAGCAGGGGGAATGCTCCATCCAGATGGAGATTATGTCTGGTGTTTTGGGGGTTGTTTTGGAGTGGACCGACCTTTGTGATGCCCTGAATGTTTTAAAGTACAGTGGAAAAGAATATCGCGAGTTTCTCTCGATTGATATGTTTTGACTGTAAGAATGTGGTGTCAAGTGTCCTGACACATTTTGGATTTGCTTTTATCGAACACAGAGAAAACAAAACATTAAATTGTAATGCAGATGGTTTACAAGACCTATAAGGACCTGATTATACAGCATGATCAATGCAATCAATATACCGAGACTCAGATTACTGCATGTTGCTGAGAATAAAATCAATGACAATAATTATATTTCAACTGAGCTGTTTAATGTAAACAATAGACCACTCTTTGCATTTGTGACTCGTGGGTACGAGTTCTAAACGCATTGGACGGTTCGGATGAGCTTCACAATGACCCTAACACACCTAAAGTGTCTGTACGGCCACTCTAACAACCAGACATAAAAGTATGTTCAGTTGTATTCACTGCAAAAGGCTTTAACTTCCAGACTAAAAAGAATACAGTTTGATTCATAAACTTGCATCTTATATGACATATAACTGTCACAGTGCTCTTTGGAACACCATGTTCAAAATCCTTTTTGAAACAGAGTGATTGAAATGGGTCATGTTTTAGATGCAGTGTCCTGGAGTGCTCCCTGCTCCTCATCACACCTGGTGTTCTCCGTTTCCCACCACATGGGCCAGACACAATCCTCAGTCTCTCCTTGGACAGAAGGAGAAGGAAAAGGGCTTCAGGAACCCTAGTGTTTCTCCTCTAGTGTCCCCTGCTCTCCTCTTTTCTCCTCTCCTCCTCTCTCTTCTTTCTCCTCTTCTCTCCTCCCATCTCATCTCTCGTCTTCTCTCCTCTCCGAAGCTCTCCTCTCCGTTGCCCTACAAACAACACCAATAATAGAAGAATGGGGTCAACACAATCAGAGGGCTTCATAAAAATGAATTACTTTTGACTGTTCTGGTGACCTTTTGTCTGTACCCAAGCATCCTGCCCCTTCACCCATCTCCTCGAACTAATTTGAGGACACTAATGTTAATCTCACAGGTTTTGATGTCAGAAACCACACTGACCTGGTTTAAGGAAACACATCACAGAGAAATTGTCATCCACGTGTATTGATGTGAGGCAATGTGACATTTGGCGTGGAGCGTTGAGCTCGTCATTTTGTCCTGTAAAACAGTTACTAACAGCAAAACAGGAATGTCATACGACAACACAGCAATAGTGCACAACTCCTACCAGACATTAGACCAAATAACCTTTTTAGAAAGTGTGACCTGATTACAAGAACGTGGTTGCTAATCGCATTGGCTACGCATTGGCTCAACCCTAACGCTGAGACTGGCTGTCAAGTTCCCAAAGATTGGGGCTGGTTCACTATGCTGAATAACTTTGAAGATGAATGTGTTGCCTGAGGACCAGCATGACCTTGGAAATCCGTGGAAATTGTGGTTTTGGTTATAGGATTTTTGGATGGACACCATGTGTCTGACTTGAATAGTGTGATGTCTTAGCTGCAAAAAAAAACAAAAAAGTGAAACTTGTCAAAAAGAACGTGTCATTAATCTCACACAGCTTTGTCAGGACATATGGTAATTATAACTGTAACTGTATCTGTTTACCTTTTAACTAATGACCCGTGGGAGTAATGCCCATGCTCTGTTTACTCTGAAGTAAACCAATATATTTACATTTAGTCATTTTGCAGACACTTTTATCCAGAGCGACTTGCAGTAAGTACAGGGACATTCCCCAGAAGCAAGTAGGGTGAAGTGCCTTGCCTAAGGACACAACTTAATGTCGCACGGCCAGGAATCGAACCAGCAACGTTCTGATTACTAGCCCGATTCCCTAAACGCTCATCCACCTGACTCCCCTAACATAACATTTTGGACTATTATATTTACACATTTCACTGAAAAAGTGGTTAAGTCACAACAATAAAGACAAATTAGTTAATTGTCTGAATGAATAAACTGTGATTAGAGCCAATAAATAGTCAGTTACTTTGATCTTTGAGTCTCATGAATATCTTGATAAACCAGTATAGTTAATCCTTCCATAACTCAACCCCATGAATACTTACATTTACATTTAGTCATTTAGCAGACGCTCTTATCCAGAGCGACTTACAGTAAGTACAGGGACATTCCCCCCGAGGCAAGTAGGGTGAAGTGCCTTGCCCAAGGACACAACGTCAGTTGGCATGACCGGGAATCAAACTAGCAACCTTCGGATTACTAGCCCGATTCCCTCACCGCTCAGCCACCTGACTCCCTCAGTGAATACTTCACGATAGCTGTACATTTTCCAGAGAACTGAACAGTATGTGAAAGGTGAAATCCTTTTGGTACATTTTGTCCTATGTATTACTCAACTGACCCAATTTTGGAGCTGGATAGTTTAGAGTGTGTTTGCAATCACAGTGATAGCCAAGTCTGTGTCTGATCAATGATATATGACATATACTTTGGATCAGGATGAAATCCCACTAAGTTAGCACATTTCCTCACTCCCCCAAACTCCCAAATGCAGAGAGGAAGACCAATGCTGTGTGGACAGACTAACTGATGGATGATGGCTTAGGGTTCAATTCATATACTCACATTCTTGAACTTGTTGACGTGGATTTTGATCGTATCTCATAAGGGATTTGTCCATAAAAGAAGTTTTTGTCGTTTTGATTGGAATTGTTCCCTATACCAAGTAATGTTTGGTTTATGACTATTTGAATTCTCCCATAGGTTTCTTAAGTTCACAGATACGGGTGGTGTAGCCTAAGCCTCAGGGGCCGGTTGCACAAAACACCTTAAGTTTTTTCCTTAATTATGACACTTAAGGGTAAATTTCTCCTTAGCTAAGGGAATTACTTAACGGGATTGCACACAATCCCTTAAATGGTTTCCTTAGCTAAGGTGAAAAGTTAAGGGATTTACTACATTTAACGTGATTTCACAGCAGTAAAATTCGACCGTTTCCACGGAGACCGCTTTTGTTCAGTTGTATCGCTAGTGCATCACCTTAGCTCTAGCTTACTAGATCTAGCTAGCTTATAGACCTATGAAAAGAAGGCAAGAAAACCAAATTGGTCAGAGGAGGAACATATCGTGCTTCTGCAGGAATAAAAAAAAAAGAAAGCACATACAAAAAAAAATTTTATCCACAAATAACTGCAAACAAAAAACAACGAATGTAGGACGAAAGTGCATCAAACATAAACTCAAGAAGTTTGGTGAAGCGGTCAAGTCAAGAAAAGAAAAAATATAGCTATATGATAACTTGACTGTCATGCCCAAAAAAGAGAGAACCAATTTCAGGAGGGAGTTCAATAAAACTGGTGATATCAACTTTACTTGTAGGTCTTGTTTACCGGCGTGAGTCTAGGCTAGCTATTTTATTTACAGCGACGCATAAATAGTCTTCATTTTTAGACCGAAGCACAGTATGCTATAGGTGTGGGATGGTTTTATTTATCTCCATGAACTCAGCCATGTTGCGGTAAAGAATAAGTCAGAGTTACCTTAAGTTTTCTTCCTTACTTTGTTTGCTAAGGTCTTTCGTGCAACGCTTTAACAAACTTTAAGGGAATCCTTAAGCATACGACCAAGATAAGGATAAAACCTTAAATACTTAAGGGAACATTTAAGGAAACCTTAAGGAGAAGACTTAAGGGTGCTTTGTGCAACCGATTATATTTTAAGGAAACCTTAACTCTGACTTTAAGGAAAATCTTAACCTAAGGTGTTTTGTGCAACCGGCCCCAGCTCTTTAGAGCAATGATTTTATTACATAGCTTTCAGACTAACATACCTCCATAAATTGCAGAATGTGAAACCACAACCTACATCTTATGGGTGTTGGACTTTGAATACTCCAGACGCTGATCTCTGCCAAAAGAACAGTTAAAAGTCTGGACCCCAGATGAATTGTAAAACACTGACACTGTCAATATTTAGCTACAGCTCTAAACATTATATAATTACAGTGAAGCTGTTAGGTAATAAGATAGTATAACGGTATGTACAATAAACCATCCAAAACCTCTATAGCCTTGTCAATATAATCATGAATGATATTAGTGTACGAAGTGTATAAATATAGTGTGTCTCAACAGCGCTGGATTCCTGGGGTATTCAAAGGTCGGAAAACCTGCTTCAATTCCCTCCTGTCACATCCTCAACTCAATCTGCAAACAAATGGGTGGAGAGGATTACACAACAAGCAGGGCACTATCATCAGTTTGTTCATCTTCCTTGTTGGGTTCAATTCCAAACACTGGCCTCTGTTGTAGTTGCCACAACGACAACAATCCATGTTCCATGCATTCACAGGCTGCATGTGCTTTAAATAAAAATTACAAAAATAATTTATGAATGATGTAATGATGAACTACCGCCAAAACCCACAAGTGCATGGGAGCTGAGAAGGCCCAAGACCCAACAGCCTATAAGAAGCGCATGCAGATTCCTCCCCACGGTCTCTTTCACTGAGGGCACACTGTTGCACCATATACAGTCCTGCAAGAAAGACACTTCAGAATAACATATCAGTATGCATTCAGAACCCATCCATCTTCTCAGTGTGTGACAGGTTTCAGATGGTGTGTTCCAACACAAGATTCCACAAATAAAATGGGTGCTGGAATAGTCATCATGTGTAACATAAGGACTCTTTTTTTTTCTCCCACAGTTGCATAAATGTGTTATCATAACCCCGAACGCATACGAGTTGGCCACTTTCTACACACAGAACTCTTTCTTAGCATCTCTTTCGATCAAATGTCATAGAATTATACATAACACTTAACAGGATGCTGCTATCATAATGTCCTTCCACGGTGGATTAACTACGTTGGTATATTTGGTGTCAGCACAACCTCATGCGAATGTATCAATTGTAGAGAAATCCCCATTCTGACAGGGTGACAGTGTTTACTGGTATGAAGGGCCTTGTGACCCAACTCAGCACTTCAAACACTGAGCAGTCCTCTCCCTTCTCTGACCTGAATACAGAGGCAGCATCTCTTCCCTTTCATCTGAAACCTTGCTCTTAAAGTGTCTTTGATGTCTAATATTCAGTTTGAACTTGAACAAAAAAAAGGTTTTATTTGACAAAAAGGGGTCTTGAGCTCTTTTTGTGATTTTGTTAGGCCTTGCTTATCTCAAAAAAAGTATAGACTGATCCGACTTACCTGACTCACTAGTAGATCAAAAGGCATACTGTGTCTATGTATTTTCAATGATCTGTGTTTCTCTATTTATGGACTGGCCATTGATTTCAGAGTTAAAATTGCAAATGCTATTTTCTTATGGTTACGCTTAGGTTTAGTGTGAGGTCAATAGAAGGGCCGACCCAAACAATAGCGATGAATAATTCATCAATTAAATGCTGGTTAGCAATATGCATTCACATTGCAGACATAAAACCCCTAACCCTGACGGAATTTGCCCACTTTATACAGTATAATCGATAAGCATAGTAGCTCATATAGGTTAGGACAGTCTTTATTATAGGTTTAGATGATTTATCATAGGTTTAGAGCCGCTTGTGGCCAACCCTGGTCCTCGAAAGCCACTGTCCTGCATGTTTTAGATGTTTCCCTTCTCCAGCACACCTGATTCAAATGAATGGTCATTACCCGGCTTCCAAAGAGCTTGATAACAACCCATTCATTTGAAACAGGTATGCTGGAGCAGGGAAACATCTAAAACATGCAGGACAGCGGCTCTCGAGGACCAGGGTGGGCCACCCCTGCCGGCTAGGGATTGTCAAGCAGGACCAACAAATTCTGAAGCACCTGTACTTCTTACAAATGGCAAATAAACTTGAAATGATAGCATGTTGTGTTTACACGAACACATTGTCAAAGGACTGACCATTGGGACACCAATGGTCAGGCTCTCACCTTGTGGTGTGGTGCTCTTGTTCTGATGACACTGTAAGGCTGGCTGTCAACCTGCCCCCATCTCTCATATCCTCAAATCTGGAGTTGCTCGACAGGGTCTCAACTTGATGGCTCTCACACTCCATTGTGTAACTTACTGTGCATTGCTAGTCATATGTTGATTAGTAAGTGTCAAGAAGTGATCTGATTGGTTGCTCTTGTGTATAAATGGAATGGTGAAGCATTGTTCCGTAGATTCTTGATCTCCTGAGACTTTCTCCTCAGCTCTGGCTTGTCCTTGTACTCATTCTCCTTGCTCACCTCTTGCTTTCTATGTGGTTTACGATAATCGTGGTAGTGTAGCTAAGAGTTAACTTTCATTTTGTAAAATGTTTGCCTTTTAATTGATTTCATTCATTGCAGTGTTATTAAATGTTTATTTCATTTTAACCTTACTTTGACCATTCTTGCTCTGATTTAACCCATAGAGTCAAAAAACTGTAATTCTATTTGTATTTGCATTATTTGGTTCATGCTAATACACTGTTCAGTTCATTTTCCTTTAAACCATAAGGGAAATAGGTTTGGTTGTTTGGCCAATATTTAACATGTTACAGCAGTACTATATACAGTACACAGTATATGGAACAATCTCTTGTTTGACATCTTTCCAACCATACATCTGTTGTTGGAAGTGATCACAGCAACCAAGCTGTTTATCACTGGGTGGTCTGGTGCTCAGATCCATCTGTCTCCTCCTCCTTCCTGTATATTGATTGTGTTGCGTTGTGGGTTTCTGAGTTGGCCTATGTGTTTTATGAGTTTGCGTATCACCCTGTTGGCTTTTCACACAAATACCTCAATGTTTTGCAGCCTGTCAAATGCAAATAAACTTAAGATGTTGGAATACGGTTTCTCAGTAGTAAACCAGAGATGAGCATTGGTGTGATGTGCTGTGATGTGCTGTGATGTGCTGTGATGTGCTGTGATGTGCTGTGATTAACAGAAATGCCTCTTTACCATTTGAGTTGAAACACATGGGTCTAGAACACGTGCAGCTCACTGTCTTTTTTGGGGCAAGTGAGAAAGTGGTGGAGATCCAAATCTTCATCTCTGCTATTTATGAGCGCCGCATTTTGTTTAATGAGGCCAGGGTAGCTGTTCCACCACTGAACATGTTAAGAAGGCTTACTTGTTGCTGGCAGAGCGAATTGTTTATATTAAAAAACTGCTTTGTAGGAAAGCAACCTTGGAACAAACAAGACAAGCAGTGCAGCTGGGGTTGGATCAGGTCACCGGGACACAAAAACCCACCAACCCCCCCTAGAATGGGCCTGATGCGTCCACCACCCCCCCCCCCCCCCCCCCCCACCCCCACCCCCACCTCCAAACAAGTTCACAGTCAGAGTCAATCAGCGTTGCTATTTGTGTTCAGATGCGCTCGTCCCAGAAGTGATTACGCTCCAGTGTTCCCTCTCACGTTGATGGAGGAGCTGCCATTCAGAGGCAGACAGAAATGGTTGCCGGAGCCCCTTGAAGTCGCTCCACAATGGGCACTCGCTTCTTGCTGGCATGGGTCACCGCTGAATAAATGGAGCACGGTGGGATTTCAAGCATTTGAAGCACAGCGTCATTCCTGACATGCCAAAGAGAGCGCCCCACCGTGTGAGCTCTTAGTGGAGGGTCGTGGAAGGGGGTCAACCACAAAGCTACTGTTTGTGATTGGAGTGTGTCCGTGTGGCAAGTCTGTCCCATCGTACCACTCTTCTTCACTGGGTTGGGAACACGCTGTGAGTAGGTCAGCGATGTCACTAGGCTATGTTTATAGAGAGCTGGGGGCCCTCAGCATTACGGTAGAGAACGACACGACAATCAGGACATCATTATCTTATTATAAGCCTACAGAAAATGTCACCCACTGACTTGTGACAACAGCCTTCTATGAATCGGAATCAGAACTGCAATCAGAGGGTCATTCATTGAACTTTTTGGCAGATCAAATGAGGAATTATTTGGACGCACATAGGCAAGTGAAGGCAAACATTTAATTCAGTTTACTGTCATTCTGTTGAAAAATGGTATGTAAACAGGAAAAATCTCTGACCTTTATACAGTTACGTATAGGTTTTTTCTGAACAACACATAAATGAAGATATATTTCATATAAATGTATTCCTAACTAAACAACCTTGTTCTGAGATAAAGAACATAAATATTACTCTGAGATCAAATGTTTTAAAAAAAATTACAACCTCAAACTATTATAATATCAATCATTTGAAGCATCTCTTCACAAACATGACTGTAGAGAGTACCAAAGAAAAGCTAATTGACCCTCACACAAGTGTTCATCAAGTAGGAAACTTCCCTGACAACCCAACATCTACAAGCAAAATTCTGCAAAAATTCTGACCACACTGGAAGGAGCCATGTGGCTGTTTTTTGTGTACAGAAGTTGACTACAGAGGCCTAGGGCACTTCTGAAGGTCGCGACCAGATGTGTTCCAAAAAAATACAAAGGTTCTCTGTCAACAATGGTGGTGTCCTCCTGAGCCCTATGTGAACTAAGAATCCATGTGACAAACAACCGCTTGCCCTTGGTGCCCATGGCAGACCTTTCATATTTAACCAGTGTACATCTCAAAGGTTAAATCAATTAGTTGAAGTCACACTTCATATCTATCGAGGTCGAAATGTCCTGGGGCTATCTTGTGACCTAAGAACAAGGTCTGAGTGACGATAACGTGGCGGACTCTCACCTTACAAACCTCTTTCATCCCATGTCATTTACAGTACATTCAAAACATCTGTTAACTTGTCCTGGGGATTGTGCAGTAGTGTACACTGAACGCTCCAGCCTGGCATTCTCATCAGAGTGTAGGAATAGGGAATGTTATTGCGATGCATAAAACTATTCATGTGCTGTATGTAGAGTTACTGAGATGATTATGCAGATGTTTTGTGTCACCTGTGCATGTTACATAAGACAAAATCGAGTGAAGACACTGTAAGGTCAGATAGTGGCTTTCTGGGGTGAAACCTAACCTTTAACGCTAAACACAAACTTTTGTCAAACCTAGTGCTTTTTTGTGTATTATTAAATTATTTGGTTAATTTAATAATGTATTGACTTAGTTTACATGTTTGCGTTCAATGGGGGGAATTTAAATATGCAACCTCTTGATCTGCAGTTAAATGTTCTGCAACTGCGCTATACCCATTAGTCACTTTGGTGTCCTTATTGGATACCCCCTAGTTATGAAACCATCTACGAGGTCTACCCCATATCGGAGAGATGGCATCTACTCAGTTTCAGCACTGGCTGTCCTTTCTGTAGAGCCCTCTGTTCTCAATGTCAATCCATGCGTATTAACCTATCTTCGAAACATGATGTTCTCTGACTAGAACAGTTACCCAATGTTTGTATGTTCTTTCTGGCTAAAAGCCTCTTTCTATAGGAATCTGGTATGGCCAAAGGTTTAATCTTACACTGATTCTCTGTGGTGAAACCAGGTTCTCAGGGTGCAAATCCATACTGTTCAAACGAATTGTTCTTTAAAAAAATTCCTTGAATTCACATGTCAAGCACTGGCACCGTATCATGATAGCCTGTGCAAATTTGCTATGCAGCAGAAACGCACACACATGCCATGGCTCACATGTTACGAGGGTCAGGCAGTGTTGTGATCATGTGTTCATTCTTTAAAAAAGAGGCAGGATGGGGTTACTTTCAATTATTACTAATAATGATAATAATAATATGTTACATTTTATAGCGCCTTTCCGGAGCTCAAGGACGCAATTGACATGCAATTGCCTGTTCTCAACCTGCTTTAAGACGTTCCAATATCTGTCCTAATCTGGATTACTGACACAGCAACCTGAGGGCAGGAGACACATGCACGCACAATCCAGACCTTGGCAGCCCCAACTAGGGCGGGGAGTAAAGGCATTTTGGGGTGAACAACCTGATCTACCCTTTCGATCTTCCGCTCAATGCATCACTTACGTAATTGACTTCCTGTCAATGATTGACAGGTGTCATCCTCAGTGTAAGAGCTGGCAGGGAGTCGTGGGAGTGGCTAGCAGGCTTGCGCTGACCTACAGATAGGAGAAGCAGGCATTTGGAAAGAACACATTGAGAGGTTGGGTATTGCTCAGTAGTTAAAGCACTTGACTGTAAACCAAGAGGTCATAGGTTCAAATCCTACCAGAACTTCTTGCGTTTGGTAAAAGGTTTACAAAATGATTGCGTTATTATAATAAATATTCTATGAGGTGGTTATTAGCTGACGGCAGTAGTTTATAAACTCTTGTCTTGGCCTGCACTGACTTGATTTTGTTGCGTTTTTCTGTTTAACATTCCAGTACAATCCATCAGTCCCATCGACATGTTAAAGATCTGTGTGTGAGTGAGGGTAACCTGATGATACAACAACCAAATCTGAAAAGTTAAAGACTTTAAACAGCTGATGTTACTGTTTAACAGAGGTGACTACCTTGTACAGGACACTGTCCGTTCAGGCTAAATATGAGGACGCAAAACTGTTACATGTTCGCTTGATTTTTTGTTCTGGAAACTTATTTGCTTTTCACAATGTATGCTTCATGTTTTGGCTACCCAATGTTTTTGGGGTTATCTTGTTGTTTATGATCATTGACCTATGCACTTTTGTAAAGCTCTTTCTTGTAAGTCTGCAGATAACATCTGGATAAGAGCGTCTGCTAAATGACTAAATGTGATGTAAACTTAAGTCTCTTTGGATAAAAGAGTCTGCTAAATGAATAAATGTAAACATACTCATGCAGCTCAAGGTTCACACAAGGTGTCCACCTGGAACTGATAAACAGTTCCACATTAGCACCGACAGCAGGGCATCAGGCACTTCTAGTAGGAGTGTCACATGACTAGAAGTAACCCCTTGACCCGGCTTCCATGCTGTAATCCGCTGAGCAATGAAAATAAACATCTCGTGACAACAACAACAACCAACAACAACACACATTCTGAAAAAATGTAGTTAATTTATTCTGATTGCCATAAGGTTCCATGACTTTGTCCGCATAGGGTATTTAACCCTTGTGTTATCTTCGGGTCATTCTGACCCATCAGTCATTGTGACCCACCGTCGTATTGCGACAAATTTACCGCATAGAAAAACAAAGTGAAGCTTTTTATTTTAACCGTTGGGCTGTCTCAGACCCCCCACATTGCGAAAGTTAAAAGAAAATAATTTGTATTTGTTTTTGAATTGGGTAAAATTGGGTAAACACAACGATGGTTCGTTATGAACCTTTGGGTCATGTGACCCGAAGGCAGCACAAGGGTTAAACAGCCCACTCAAAAACGAGTTGCATACGCTTGTGTCAATGAGGCCTACAGGCCATAAATGACAAACAGAAATGTAAAACTTGTAATGTTCACAAGAACTTAAGTTGCTAAAAAGATGTAACACAACATTAGTTGATAATATATGTATTATTATGGAGTTATAGTCAGCTATAATGGGGCGAACACTTTTGACCGGGAACACAAAAGTAGTGAACAAGAAAGGAACAAAAACAGGAGGGTTAAGTAACCCCTATGTTGAGATTCTGGACTATATCCTTAGTGTGTGAAAGATACAAATGAGAAAAAGAAATATACATAACAAAGAGGAAGCCGGAAAGAAAACAAATTCAGATAAAGTAATTACCTGCTTTCTCTCAGTTGTCTTAGATGAAACAAAAATGACGCCTTCAAAAGACAGAGGATTAAGCAATCTGGTCTGCTTCTCTACTCAGACAAACCTGTGAAACAAACATCACATAGAACCAAGCACATTCCTCAAATAAGACTTGTGAATGAAGAAACGCGTCAAGCACAAGTTCAACAACAACATTCATAGAAACGCAGGATCGTTTTTTTAGATGATTCCAGAAACTCCATGAGGTCATCTTCCTCACCAGCTGAATCACTCACTGAGAAGCTGTGTGTCTGACGGTGAGAAAGAGTCCCTGGGTTCAATTCAGGGGAGAAGGAACTCCCCCCGTCCATTTCAGAAGATGATAAGAGGATGTGAAGTCTGAGACTCCCATGAGACAGTGGCCCAGGGACCCCTGATTCAGTCCTTCAATAAGTGAATCTGGCAAAAGGCAACCGAAGCTTGAGTTACCCTAGACCCACAACTTGTCTCATGTGAAAGATTACTTTAGCGGCTGAACTTTAACACAAGTAAGTACTGTTCTTAGCTGAGAAGATATAATATGTGCTAATACAAGAACATGTTTAATGTGAAGCAAAATCAGGAGGTTTCAAACACTTGTTTGTGTATTAATGAGTTAAACAATGGTCTCAACTATGCGTTCACAGTGTGCAGACTAGGATTACAGTGTTATTCTTACTACATCCACATTTCTCCAAATATGGGATGGTCCAAGCGGTAAGAGAATACATTCAAACATAAGGGGCTATTTTGGACTCTGTATCACTTTAATTCCACAGAAAAGTATATTTTTAGTAGTGTGTCGCTATTATCTGGTTATACTAACACAGTCATGTCTTACCATGCCACACTAGTCAGTGCCAGCTTCCTAATTGAGATCACTGTGTAAGATTAACGGACAATTCCTAGAAATCCGTTTCAGAGGAACTTTTTTATACATTTACATTTACATTTAGTCATTTAGCAGACGCTCTTATCCAGAGCGACTTACAGTAAGTACAGGGACATTCCCCTGAGGCAAGTAGGGTGAAGTGCCTTGCCCAAGGACACAACATCAGTTGGCATGACCGGGAATCGAACTGGCAACCTTCGGATTACTAGCCCGATTCCCTCACCGCTCAGCCACCTGACTCCCTATATTTTATAATAAAATCCAACAAACTGATCTCAGTCTTGTCTCTGGGTGTTATCTATCCAATCATTTTCATATCCCAAGAGCAAACCGACATGAATTCTTGTAGTGAATTGAATCAGATCATTAATGATTGAACATAATTGTTGTAAAATAACCTGTAGCTACTCATCAGCAGTTAATTTGAGTTTTACTAGTATCCATCATCACCTGAATGGTGGACACAGCAATGATGTGAGATGAATACTCTGACTGAACAATTATTACTAAGTAGTAATTTAGCAGACGCTATTATCCATAGCAGACACTGGGGGATTTAGGCAAAGTTTTAAATGCAATGAAATATATCTTCAACATCATACATCATGTCAATGCACACACGTTTTTCATGTAAAGTCAGGTGGGATTCAGGTGGCTAAGCGGTTAGGGAATCGGGCTAGTAATCTGAAGGTTGCCAGTTCGATTCCCGGCCGTGCAAATTGACGTTATGTCCTTGGGCAAGGCACTTCACCCTACTTGCCTCGGGGGAATGTACCTGTACAACAAGTGACAATATCCCTTAATTCATAGAAACAGGACGAACTTGGGGAACCTTAGACATTAAAAAGGTGTTTTTACTCGCATCAGACTGAGGACAAAAGACGTGCGAGGGAGGGTGGCGTGTCAGCCTTCTGCTGAGGCTTCCATCACGGCTAGACCACAACCTTGATAGCACGATTAGCCCGAGTGGGACTTGATGGTTGCTTAGGAACCGCAAGCCTACTCAACGGCATGTGAAATCTAAGAGACACAGTAGCATGTTGACTCTGGCTAAAGGAATATTCAGGGGGGGGAGGGGGCCGGTGTGGGGGGGGTTCAACAAATGTTCAAAGAGAGTTATATTTAGGATTCATTTACAGAATATAGCTTTCTCTTTTCTGTACAACTGACCCTCAAGTTTAGAGAGCAGTCATGACAGTGTGTGTGTATGAATGCATGTATGAGTGTGTGTATGAGTGTGTGTGTGAGTGTGTGTATGTGAATGTGTGTGTGTGTGTATTGTGTTGTATTGCTCTCTGGCTGGCTGGTGTACAGTGGTTTCTGCTGGATCTCCCCCACTCTGCTTGCCTCCCCGCAGGCTCTGACTGGGCTGTTTATTCTTATTCTCGGTTGTCCTTGCATGACCCGCGCTGCAATGCCAAGCACTGAACTGAGTCTCATGAAAGTAACTGGGTTGGGAGCCAGTCATTTATTTCAGAAACAAAAACAACCAGGCAAAAAAACTCAATCAAGAGTCGGGCTACCAATATAATTCCAATAAGCCCTACATCTCAGACGCATGATCCAGAATGTGGAGAAGTAGTGGTGAGACTGACTGGTGCGAAAGCCAGCTTGCAGAGATTTACTGGGTTAGGGTTAGTCGGCTCTCTCCCCTTCTAAGGCTGTTTTGCCTGGGATCTGCCGTAGGCTTCAGGCTATGCTGTACTCAGCCAGGCTGAAGGACACCTCGTCCCGACACGTTTCAGACTACTGCTCAGTACCAGCTGAGTTTATCAGGTGGTGAGACACAAGACACTGAGTCCTCAGAAGATGATGTTGTTGCATGGTCATGGCCGTTATAATAGTGTAATATGTCGAGCAAACCCCACGGAAATGGAAGTACATTTGAAGGTAACACTTTACATTACACTGTCTAGTGCAATTACATGGTTAGGGACAGTGTTGTAAGAACTGTGCATGTGTCTGTTAATGTTGGTCATGGACATATAAAACAGTCCGAAACTACAAATTAGATAATACTATTGTCAACAACAAAAAAACATCTACTCCTGCCAGAGTGTACACTGTGGTTATCAGGTTGAGTTTAGTGAACTGATTGAGGGTCCCCCTCATTGATGCCAGCTGACATTAGAATAGATCTCACTTCACTTGTCAGTCTGGCACCTCCATCAACTGTAAAAGACACAGAAAGCGGCATATACTGTGAGTGTGCGTCTGTGTGCGTGTCTGTGTGTGTGTGTGTATAGGCCTATATAATTGACCAGGAAAACGTTAATAGCATATTTAAAAGGGTTCTGTTGATATGTTCATATATCATTGAAGTACGTATGTTATCAAGTTCTAGCCCGATCTTAGACATTTCTATTCGAGGCTTTGCCATAAAAAGAAGAAAGAAAGAAAATGGCGATGTATAAGCGTGCGCAATACAAAAGACGTAGCGGTAGAAATCATAATGATTTTAGCATTTTTGTGTACATTTGAAAAATCATTTACAAGGTAAGTCACTTAATTGCGATGTGTATAGAACAAGGTGCTTAGGTGTTCGCGGCTGTTAGACATGGTAGTGGACATCTGGTTTCGGGCAAAGCATTTGCGAAATCATTTGTCTATCTTCCTCTAACAAACAAAAAGGTAGTTCAACAGTCCAGGATGGGACAGCAGATAATGTCGAGATGGTACCCTACAACCTAGGTTGTTTGACCCACGTGTAAAGGGTAGATACAGCATAAACTTAATTGTAGAACCTGGCTCTGTGAACAACAGTACGACGCATTAATTTATGCCACATGTTTGCAGTGAGATCAAGAGACAAAGCTACCACCACCACAACCTTGTCCCAATTTAGAACCATAAAACCTCAATAAATTCATGGTTGAAAGACATTCGTGGAGAAATCTCGACCATTAAACTGGTGACTGGTGGACCAGAGGCCTGTTCACCATTTTCAACCATTCATCGGCATGCAACTCGTGCATGCATAGTGTGGCACTTGGAGGGTGTATTAAAAAATAAACAAGAAATGCACTGCAAATAGTGATAACCTATATATGGCCTACGTATGCACAAATTTCAGCAATGTGCAGCCATTTAATGTGTTGAAGCAAAAACATATATATTAGTCCTTAACCTAACGTCAACTCATCGCAGCCTATTGTTCGCTGCAATTTATTTTATTTAAATCAAAATGTGTTTTATCCAGATCGTTCCAAAAATCTGAAATAAAGCATTAAAAACGGCGCTTTGCGCTCTCAGTGCTTCGTTACGCATTTTCAGGACAACTGCAAAAAAAAACAATGTAGAGCTTTTCCCATGCTTCTATTATAACCCAATAACATAACTCTGACCTGTTATGCTTCCATTTGAAACTAGGCTGTCATATAGGCCTACATAGATCAGTCCAACCCTTACATGTATTCATTAAAGATATTTTGTTTAATTTGATCTCTTTTGAAGTATTAATAATGATCGGCCCAAATTTAAAGAGTTTATTCACCAGCCGTCATAATGGTACACCACACTACGCTACACTACAATCCTTGACATAACTGTATAATCCTTACGCTATACCTTTCCTTACCTTGCAACACCATCAAAATCGGAAGTTTGTACATGATTATAACTGTTCCAATCTTTTTACTCTCCAAAACATCTACGTTCTTACATATAAAATTGAAACGGAGAGGAAATGTGTGTGAAGAATATCGGGAAGGGTAAGTGACCTAAGATAACCCGTTTGGTTATAGCCCATTCCTCTGTGACTCGTATGCGCGAGCGCCGACTAGTGATCACAAATGTGTAAGCAAAAAAGGGACAGGGGATAATGTTTACTTACAGTTGGAATAATATCTCACATATTATAATACTAAGATGATAATTAGCAAATTGCATGACAAACGGAACTAGTACCTAATGTAATCGACCTGGAATAATGTAGTTATAATAATGTAATTATTGGAAATAATTTTGATAAATTGTTAAAAACTACACGTTTTATACATGAATAACAAAATAGGCCTATACTGAATAGCCTCACTAAATCTAAATAGCCTTTGAGTGCAAATTCCAAATATATTAGACTATTGATGTCGTCGTAGTCTAATTTGTATCTGTTTAAGCAGGGTAACAGCCTCTTCACATGTGGAACCGTAAACAATTCTCAAGGATTCAGGCCTCTAGAATTTCCCATAAAAAACGTGAATTCTTTGGTAAACCTAGTTATCTTTTTCAATTGCATCATTTCCTAGAAACTGATTGGGATAAGTGTCTGTTTCAGACGTGACAAGTTTCTCTCTCTCTTCCTCTCTCTTCCCCCCTCTCTCTCTCTCTCTTTCTCTGAAGCGCAGAGTTGACGGGAGGTAATCCCCACCATGTGAGGGGGCGGTGCGGGCTCTGGAGGGCGGAGGCGTGTTGTTTTTTATTCAAATCCTAGCTGTTCCTATAAAAAGGCAAACTCAGAACGTCAGAGAATTTCATCCGATGAGGAAAGGTGACTGATGCGATTGCCTTTTTGCTTGCCCGGCTGCATCCCCTCTGCAGGCACCAAGATGCAGGAGACTGCAGGTGTCCAAATGCTGAGGGCTTTAAAGCATTCAGCCCTTTGCCTGATGCTACTGCCACGCTTCCTTCTGGCAGCGCTCATGCTGTGGCTCCTAGATTTTTTGTGCATCAGGAGAAAGGTGTTGCAAAAAATGGGAGAGCAGACTGGCGGACCTGACGACCCGCCGGTGTGCGTATCCGACTCGAACAAAATGTTCACCCTGGAGTCTCTCAGAGCCGTGTGGTACGGCCAGAAATTAGACTTTTTCAAAAAGGCGCACCTTGGACTTTTTGCGCCCAACACTGAAGTGGTACAGCTTCAAGAGCAAAAAAAGGTTCGAATTCTAGACTACATGAAAGGGAGGAGACCGCTTATCTTAAACTTCGGGAGTTGTTCTTGACCACCGTTCATGACGCGCCTTGCCGCGTTTCAGCGCGTCGTCAACCAGTACGCGGACATTGCCGACTCCCTTCTGGTGTACATAGAGGAGGCGCATCCGGCGGACGGCTGGGTGAGCTCAGACGCGCCCTATCAGATCCCCAAACACCGGTGTTTGGAGGACAGACTGAAAGCGGCTCAGCTGATGCACTCGGAAGTGCTCGGGTGCAGCGTGGTGGTGGATACTATGGACAACTCGTCCAACGCTGCATATGGAGCTTATTTCGAGAGACTCTATGTGCTGAGAGAGGAGAGAGTCGTGTACCAAGGGGACCGGGGCCCAGAGGGATACCGGATTTCTGAGCTCAGAAACTGGCTCGAGCAATACAGGAATGGTCTCCAGAATTCCAGAACAGTGGTGCTCCACGTCTAATTTATCATTTCCAACTGCCAACATCCATCCCAGTGCGCGCTAAGTGTCTACAGTGACGAAATATTAAGATGCTGCTGTAAACTGTTATCACTGCACACAGCCTACGTTGTTTTGCTCCAGTGTCCATCAGCAGGAATATTCAGCAAATATCATGTTTAAAAATGCGAAGTTCTAGGTAGGCCTATAGCTGTTCTGTTGTGCGTGTCTTGCCCGCGCTTAGTCGTTCGTTTTTGTCTGGAGCTGTCAAACTGATATAAACCTGTTCAAATATTCACTATTCATAAACCATTCTATGATTATGAGCATTTTATTTTTTATACCGTGTGTGGGTGGGTGGGTGTGTGAGAGAGCGAGTGTTTGAGATTGAGAGAGTGAGCATGGGAAACAGTGACTAAAGCTAAAACCTTCTACTCCTGTGTTCTTGTGAAGTTCGGCTTTTAAAAGGTTCAGCCAGAAAACCGATACTGATGTTATCAACACCGGAGTATTTGGCGGTCAGCTGGAGTTTATCCCTAATGAAAAACTGCCAAACTTGTAAATTGTAAATATATTTTATTGAACAGATATTTTTAATAAATGTTAGAACACATATTGATCTATGATTCTCATGCCTGAAACACCTGCTTCTTTACTCCTTGTGAGATCTTGACATAGAATATTTCAAACATACAGTGGCGACAGAGTATGAATCGGCCGGGGCGTAGGCTTCCATAGCTAATCTTTAAATTATAAAGCAATTTACTTTAATTTATTTTCTAAAAAGCGATGGAGACAATTTTGACATAGTCTAATATGACAACGACACAATCTTTCGAATTCGAATGTGGTGTGGAATGTGGCCTAAATAGTCTAGATTTAATTTATTGGTTGATCTTACATAGCAATTAGGCTATATAATAGCAGCCTATACATCTGTACCTTATCACTGGGCTCAGTTTTCCTCTCCTATTTAGATACTTTTGTGTCATCGTAGTCTGAACAAGAACTTTCTCAATTTATCAAATTTATACAGGATCTTCGCAGTGTGGCTTTAGATACTATGTTATTGGCGGCATGTCCTTTAAAGTCCTTTAGTCAATTAAGAAATGTTTCTAAAATATGTGAGCTAAAGTTTTATTTGTTGCTGACTCAGAAAGGCCTGACTGAATCTTGGCCCTTAGTACAGTTTGGTAGTATAAATACAGAGCCTATTCATTTCTGTTTTGAAATATTCTAATCCAAAGGAACATACAAAGGGAGATCTGCTTACAAGGAATGCCAGCACCAGTATTTTCAGTATAAAACGTTACATTCTTAATTTCTCCGACATATGTATGTGTGTATGTGTGTACGTGTGTGCGTGCATGTATTTGCATGTGTACATGGGAAGATTCAGAGTAGGGGTGTGTGTGGGCGGAGCATGAGGGAGGGGTACAAATGTTTAAAGGAGTTATATTTATGATTCATTTTCAGAATATAGCATTGTCAGTCCTGTACAACTGACCCTCAAGGATTAGAGAGCAGTCGTGACAGTGTGTGTGTGTGTGCCCCCTGCCCCTTCCAGTGGGGAGCAGAAGGTGGGACCTCCAGCAGATGCTGTGGGAGAGTAGAGTCAAGACAGGGACATGGTGCCTCATCCAAGGCCAGAGCCTAGGACAGCTGCCCTAAACATAGTGAGTGTTTCACAAACTATTTCCACATCTGACTATTCTTCCAACATAAATAACAAAAATTAATTTATGGATGTTAAAGTTACTGTAAACAATACTACTCAAGAAACAAAGAAGTCGCCTGCTTGTTTAAACACAAAGCACTATCACCATCTTTGGCATTGGAATACCTTTGTTGTTCATACAGATTCTTTTGAGTTGGAATCCAGTGTTCCTTAACCTGGGTCTCTGATTGTACTGACACTTGACCAGACTCCTCAACGCCCTATTCAACCTCAGCTTAATTCACTTTGGTGGAATGTTTTTGTGTGTATTTTTTAATGACCTGACCCAGTAGTTTTCATGTATCAGCAGACAATAACAATAACAAGTTTGGTTCAGGACGTCATAAAATCATAATCATGCAGTGATAAATGGGGTCACAGTATTGTAAAATTTGTATTCATGAATTTCAGATGGCACTTTTTATTATCATTCATAATTATTTCTTAGTAGCTGGCAGAAGCTAGGCCCCAGGTTGTTGTGGTGAAGAGCTATGTCATAATCTCCATATAATTAGTATGGAACAGTGGGGCAATCATTAAAAAGATTGAATCTAAACAAATTCAAATAGCAATACCTATAATAATAACATTGTAGATACATACTGTAGGGATTGCTATATGATTAAATTGAATTACGTTGTAAAAGTCTTGCTAAGAAATTACATGGATGTTAATTTAACTTTAATTAAACTATTCGACATCATAGATTAGTTCACTAGAAACATGTTACAATTTCAATGAAATATTTCAGAATAATTTACAAAGATATCATCTATTACTTTTCATTAATATCATCCCAAGCAGCCATTTACAAATCCAGTATGACATGTCTCTGTATGAGTCGATTTCTGTGTTTCCTCCTGACCTCGACACTCAAGCTCTTACAACTGACGAAGGACAAGAGCTTCTGATCTCTGCAAACGTATCATTGCTCGGTGAAGTGAACAACGTCACAAGGTTGCCCTTAAAATAACGCTTAATAAAGTGACAAAATAATTGCCATAGCTTGTAAAAGTCCTGTCGTGACATAAAGATGAAAACAACATGATTCGGTGTAGCTACAGCTACCCCTTCCCACACAGCAGCTTGGAGGTTCATATTGCACGTCTTTCTGTCAACACATCGAAGACTGACTGTCAAACAGCAATTCTATGACTTTCAGCTGTGGAAGTTCTGGCGAGCCCAACCCAGCGCTAGCGTCCTGGTCGGAGGGACAAGCAGCAGAGCGCCACTGAGAGCGAGGAGGCGGGGAGCTGCAGGATGAGGACTCGCAGTGGGGGATTCTGCTGTAATAAGCTTTGAAGAGATTAGACGGATGATGTTGGGGACACTTCTCCTTTGTAGCGCCAAGCAGACCAGGCCTCGGTAATACACTGCCCAATCACCCTCAAACAAATCAGTCCTATTACATTATGTTCTAGTTTCGATCGGCGTCTGCTCTTTAAGTGCGACACGTGGCCCTTAGCTAGCGGGGGGGATTGATCTAATAACATACATCACGTTGTTGGGATGAATTTCCAAACTGCCAAAAACATGACATTTCGGTCTTTCTGTTTTGTCTGTCTGTTTCTTCTCTTGTCCTTCCTCCTCTCTCATCTTCTTTCCTATCTCATCTCCTTTCCTCTCTCTGCCACCAGAAGCAGCCAGGGTGATGTATAGAGTGGGTTAAACACATCAGAGATGAAAGGTGATCAGATAATTGTGACTGTAGCCATGACAGAAGGTTCCCATGCATCTTTCTCATAGAGTTCTATTTAACTGCTCACATACTGCATACCTGGCCAATTAAAGGTTATTCTGACATTATCAGAGGAGTTGGGCTACCAGTGGGCCATGTGGCACTAATAGAATCTTAGATGATGTTCACACAGAAATGGCCCCTCTCGGAAAATGTTGGAAATGAAATGAAACATTCCACTCTAATAAATATCTGTTGTATATAAGAATTAGTTGGACGCGCAAATACACACACGGACAAACAAACACACACAGACACACACACATGGACACACACACGGACACACACATGGACACACACACACAGACACACACACACACACGGGGACACACACATGGACACACACACGGACACACAGACACACACACGGACACACACACATGGACACACACACGGAGACACACACACGGACACACACACACACGGACACACACACACACAGTCACCGACTCAGTCACAAATGGCAGACTGAGGGAGAAGAACTGATTGAGGAGCTGTGTTCCGATGGGATGACATTTTCATTCTAATCTGATGACCTTATATGATAATATTTCATTTTATCAAGCATTCCTGGTCCCAGGGATCCTTGGCTGACAGGGCTAAAGGGAGAGAGACAAAGAGATAGGCCCAGAGAGAGAAAGAGAGAGAGACAGTGAGAAATAAAAGACAGACAGAGAAGGGAAACGGGGAGTGGAGGTGGAGAAAGGAAGAGTGGTGGTTTGTCTGACTGTTACAAAAACAAGTGATAAAGAACATTTTCCCTGATTTAAAAAAGAGAAGATTCACAACCACAAAGTGCAAAGTGTTTTGCTGCTCGTCTTCATGGTTAGGAGTGTGTTTGAGTCGAAGAACGTCACACTATCTTATCTAAAACCTCTGGTCATGCTTGAATAGACCGTACCAGGCAAACAGGCCCAGAGCATACCACCAAAATAGATTCTAATGTGGTCGGTGTACATGTAAAGAATGATCAGTTTCACCACAGTTATGAAACTGGCGAGGAGGAGCCCAAAACAGATGAACTGTCTACAGGCTGTGTCTCTTTCACAATCTCGAGCAATCCTTGATCACCTGCCACACGGGCCGAGCGTCTGTATCCTAGTTACCATGGCGATCTTGTTGCTACGAGATCAATCCAGCTGATGACTAGATATTTGCTGATAACACCAGTTTCCTTTGTGCTTAGATCATCTACAATTCAACCTTTCTTATTTCTGGTCTCTTTTTACAGTTTATAACGCATATTGTACATCCAACACCCTAAGACTTTTTCAAGATCTCAAACTCATTCGGGGATAATAACCTAATCAATTGTTTGGAGTGACTGGGAGACTCTGTATCACATGACCACCTCACGTGTGTTTTCTAATGCTGAGTAATAAAAGTTCCTTGTCTTGAATTTAACACATTTTGAGGTGAGTTATGTAGCTGGCACCTACATACCTATGACAAGAACACCAGAGTCCATGTACCAGAGTATGTTTGCAACAGCAAATCAAGAAACAGAATCATTTCACAAACATTTATAAAGAAATGTCCAAATGAGTATGAACCGTTTGACCCATTAATCAGTCCCCTCTTGTATGTGTGCTAGATTAAAAACATCTTCTTGAATCTTCTTCTACTCCTTCTGATGGGATTACTGCCACAGCTTCATCCCCCTCACACACACACACACACACAAACAGAGAGAGATAGAGAGACAGAGAGATAGAGGCTGCCTTTTCAGATCAGCTGAGATAACAGGATCAACCTTGTTCACCTCACTTCACCTTGCATGGCTCCTTACATCTGCTCATTTAGTAATTTATTCAAGCTGGAGTGCAGGGGGAGGGGTCAAAGGTGAGATGAGTCTCACTCCCTAAAGCCACTTGTTTTCTCTTTCCTTTACATTCTTTCCTTCATGACCACCCTCCTGCCTGCTTCTCTCCCTCCTTCTCTCTCTCTTTGTCAGACAGTCTAACCAAGTCTCATTCTTTGGTGTGGAGCTACACAGTTCTCCAGTGTGATGACCTTAAAGCTGTTTTGGAGAGTCCCATGACCGAGGGAAGAGATAAGAACGAGGTTGGGGCGAGCATGCATTGCTCTCTTAAGACAACTGGGGATTGATGGCTTCGCTGTGTGCTTGGATGATTTACTGAGGTTGTCATGAACTCAAGAAAGGAGTGAGAAAGAGGGATAAAGACAGACACATGCAGACAGACAGAAATGAAGACTGAGATGGGCAGACTGAATGACTGATGAGTCTATTGATCTATGCATCTGTCTATCTGCCCAGCACACAGACAGACAGAGGCAGACTGACTGACCTGAATACAAACAGGAAGACTGACTTGCAGATAGACAAATACAAGCAGACAGACAGACAAAGAAGGAGATGAGGAGACAAGAGTCAAGGAGAGCACCAGGAAGAAACAGTAAACAGAGATAGAGAGATACATGAAGAAGGGTCTGAGACAGAGGTAGACAGAGATAGGCTTGAGTGTCTGACAGCAAGACTGACTGAGGACCGAGAGGAAGATAGGAAGAGACAGAGAAGGGGACAGACAGAAAGACAAACATGCAGACCTGCTGCCTACCACCCCAGACCCCCCCCCTAGGGTTGCATGAGTCAGTCTCCAGCTGTGTCTTTCCATACGGGTTCGGCCTCGTTCCCATTCAGAAGCTTCTAGATACAGATGCTGAGTCACAGGGAGGCGGGGGTGGCACGCACAGACGCACACAAGCACTCACACACGCACTCACACACACACGCACTCACACACTCGCAATAACCCACTCCGAGCTATTTCACAAAAGCCTATGGAGAACGTTGCCTAAAACGCGATTGGATGCGATCACAATGGGGTTTGATGCTCGAAAGTTTCGTTGCCTTGTTTCCATGGCGACGGCAGTCGACGCCTCCCGCGGTGACGAGATGTTTTTGAAAAAAGACCCGGGTTTGCGCAGCGAGACTATAACAAACATCCAAGAAACCCACTGACCTCTTCTCTCGGAACAGGAAATAGAAAGTTAAGGAAGGAGAGAGGTACAGAGAGAGAGTGCACTGGAAAAAAGAGAGTGGTGGAGGGAGAAAAGAAGAGAGAAAAACTACTTTTGACCGACCAACCCTCTGACGTGTTAGTGATGACGTCTTAGATTAGTCTGGGAACGGACAAATAGAAAGCAAGGTGTTGGTTAAGCAAAGGGTCAAACATCATGAACCCAGTCACAATGCAGGCTTCTTCACTTGTTTTCACACATTATACAAAATTCACTATACTACAACACTAAAAAACTGATGACTGTACTACAGATGACTGTAAATCAAACAAATGTTGCTCAAATAGGGTTTGCATGACTAGAAACCTCAATCTAAAAATAGCAATGGCAAATAACTTCCGAAAGACACCAAATCTGCAGGGACATTAAAAATAAATTAAATAAAAGCTTTTCACTTGATAGAAAACCCTAAATTTGCACACTTAAAATGACTATCATCTTCACAGTTAGCCTAAAGTGTGAATATCCTGAAAGATGTTAGGTGATGAGAAAAAGAGAGATCAGGAAGCAGTGTTGCCACAGTTACTTTGAAAAAGTAATTTAGTTAGGTTACAGATTACTTGATTTTAAAAGTAACTTAGTTACTTTACAAGTTACTTGATTTTAAAAGTAACTAAGTTAGATTATAAGTTACTTTATTAGTTACATTCAGCAGCTGCCGACAACACCCCCGCCGCCTCAACATAAAAATAGGTGCTTTCGACTTCATACAGCGCCGGCGTCGCCTGCAGCCCGGCTGACTTGAAGCAGCCAATGGCATTCTCAACTTCAAGGCAGCCGGCTGCAGCCGGCTGTCGGTGCCGCCGGTGCTGCATGAAGTCGAACACACCTATTGACAACCGGCTCTATAAGTTTGACTGTGCAGTGCTGCAACTCCAAATGTTTCTTCAAATTTGACGTCGTGTTTTTGTAGCTTGATAGCACTTTGTCACCACCAGCACAACGAGTGTACAACGAACCTTGATATTTCTATCTTTAGCTGACAAATACTCAAAATAATGATTGTATTTCCAACTCGAAAATGCGCATCTGTCTCTCTCTCCTGCTAGCTTCATTGTTGTTTGTGTCGCTGTGTGGTAGGTCTATGCATAGATAAAGACTAGATGTCTTACGGCGGAGTCTAGAACGTCCGCACATGGCGGCCATCTTGCTACAGTCAACTCGCTCACCCATAACATTGTGTTGATGCTACATGTACTTTTTAAATGACCATAACTTGCTCAATATAACATAATTATTTATAAGTATGCAGTGGCATAACGACATCTCTGACGTTGATAACAAACCAAACTGTTTCAAAATCGGTTGAAAATTGAGGGTTATGGGTGAGCGAGATGACTGTAGCAAGATGGCCGCCATGTGCGGACGTTCGACTCCGTTGTCCGGCAACGCGGACGAGACATCTACCCTTTGGGTCTATGTATATACACGTGACGTGACCCTCGTGCTGAAAACGTGACTTAATTGTCGCATAGGCTTAATTCCCAGAGACTCAAGAAGAAATCAATATATATTTTACTATTAATGACAAAATAGTAAAGCATAGTGACTTGGACAAGTCACTTTAATCTGATTGGTTTGGAAAAAGTAACGCGTTAGATTACTCGTTACTGAAAAAAGTGGTCAGATTAGAGTAACGCGTTACCGGCATCACTGTCAGGAATAGACGGTGTCCCTCCTTCAGTGGATCACAGAAGGCTTTCTGGGCGAGGATGGGTGTCAGTCAGGTCTGGTTCAAGTGGCATTGGAACATACTGACCTGAGATCCAGCCATGAGGCACAACATGAACAATTTAAACCCACATCACAATTCCTGCTATCTTACATCCTATTACAACTAGATCCTTTACATGCTTGATAAAAATGTGCTTCCCTTCAGGCTGACGTTTCACCTCTTTTCTGAAGTTCCATATATCTAAAACACTTAAAACGGTCTCTTATTTACAGATCACGCCGTTAAAATAATGTAACATTCTGCATATATTTCTTTTAGTATGCTAAGTGCAACAAACGGAGGAATACATTTAGGTAACTTTTACCATCACTAGATTCGTAATAAATTACATAATTAAAAAAGGGGGGGGACCAAAATAGTCCTCATCTTTCCTTTTCCAATTACGGAATCAAGAACAGAAATGTTTGAAACCTCAAGATGGCAGCAAAGGATCATAGAGAAGAGATGTGGCCACAGCAAACGCGGTCTCTGAAAGTATCCGCTGAAATACCATCTTCTCTCATCGATAGGGAACGATTAAGATAAATAGGTGTAGTTTGTCTGGTTAAAACTAAAATAACTATTCAAACCGTTTTTGCTTGCGAACTCCACTGGCAGTTAATATTGTTGAATAGTTGGGATGCAAGGTCACTGTGAGTGCATTAAAACCAGCTAGCAGGAGGAAGAAAAACTGTACTGGAGGCAGACTGTAGGATGAAAATATAAAACTCACATGTTCTCTTTATTTACTGTATATAGATAGATGTACACCACAGAAGATTTGCATAAAGCACACACAAAAAGCTCATGTATGTAAGATATTCTCAACACATACGCTTGAATGCAGAAAAAATATCTTAAATTACAAATTGATCAAAAAAACAATTTGAATCCCAATTCTAAACCGTTCTCTAAATGCAAATAGTTACATGTTATGGAGAAGGTGCCACATACCAACTGTCTGCAGTGCTAAAAGCCTCTGTGGTCTGTACACTGGGGCATTTTGTACAAAATATGAAATCTACCATTTAATAATAGATATAACAAAACAAAGTACAGTATATGTACATATTGGATGAAGCCATTTAGTACAACAAGTATACTAAAAGGACACTTGCAAATATTATTCTTTAGAAAGAAATGCGAGAGTAAGTCAACAGTGCTCCAGAGAAGCCATTATTAAAGCCATTTCATGAACTACAGCTACCAACAGGGAGACAGTAGCTCTGTGGAGAACCATGAAGGTCTAGTCTAACTCCAGCCCTCTGCACAGAACACCTGGACGCTATACAGTAGGAGACACCAGGTCAGGTAGGGTGAAGGGATAGGCGGGAAAGTGTTCAAATATTAAAATCGATCGGACACACTTGGGGAGGATAAAAGCATAAATTATTGAAGCGTGTAATTACTTAAGACAAAGACCAAAGAGATGAAAACAATGCAGTTATGGTAAAAGTGTATTTACAATGTGCACATTCAGATCGAAACATCAACTTGAGGTTTCACAGACCCCCCCCCCCCCCCCCCCCCAAAAAAAAGGAACGGAGGAAAGGAACCGACTCGGAGGCGCGGAACACGGGCGTCTCTAGACGGGGGTAACAGCCAGCAAGCGTGCAGGTTGGCTGAGGTCTCAAACAATGGTACTGGACACCAGGACAGCGATACTCACTGGGCATGGAAGGGGGGGGGGGGGGGGGGTGAGTGGGTGAGAAGAGTCTCTCTCATGTCGGTCACTAGGCACACAGGGGGAAGTCACACAGCATACGCCAGACAGCATTTTCTATTCACCTCTATTTTTATTGTTCGTGTGTGTCGTTTTGAAATGTTCAAGTTTTTTCAGGAAGTGCTTTTTCAGTTAAGTAGTTGGGTTCACTCCTCCTTATTATCACCATCATCATCATCATCTTTTACACTATTCACCCGACAGCTAAGCCCGTTAAACAAGGCATCTACGATAGACCCAGCAGCTTGACAGCATTTGACAAGTTGACATGCTGTTCATACATACAGTGCTTTCACACACATACATACGGGATACTAGGTGTTGTGTTGAGTAGCTGCTAGGAGTCAATGCTAAATATAAACCGTTTGGCATGTAGATTGCACTGCTGTGCTTTTGCCGAGCGTGGTCCATAACCCCCCTTGTACAATAAAGGCACTAAAAAAGAAAGGCTTGTGTTCAACGTCTTTCTGAGCTAAACCTCTCAGGCTACTTGCTAGTGTAAGAGCGCACTTTTTGTTTTTTACTCCGTATGAGTGGTAAAAAAAACAGCCTTCAGGAACATTACCAGAGCGTAACCTTGGCAAGCTCAGTTCCTCTCTACCCACTAAGATGGGGGCTCCATGGGAGTTTGTAGACCCAGCACTCGCTCCTTCTCCTCCTCCAAGACCAGGGGAGAGACGGGACTTCAGGTGGAGGTTGACAACAGTAACAACAGTTTTGTCTGTAGCGTGGTGACTAATAAAGTAAAGAGGATCAATAACGGGCCAGTGAGAGTTCAGAAGCATATGTACGGATGTGTGCATGTCCTCTGACAGAGCCATATACCATTGTTTGAACAACCAATGCACACTGCAAACTGGGTAAGCTTATTGCCTACAATACCATACAGATAAAAAAAAAAAAAAAAAAAGTTTGATAAAAAAAATAATGATACTGAAGTTGGCACCAGGCGATGTTTCTACAGCAGAACAGATGTCCATCAGAGATGAGATCGTCGAGGAGGCTGGCCCACAGACAGCCCAGCCTCATCAGATGTGACTTTATTAGCCGTGACCATCACTTCCAGACAGGCTTCTCAGCTGGCCCCAGTGCCTTCCCTCCAGGTTAGAAACCTGGCTGGAACAGGGCCCAGAACACCAGAGCACCAGAGGTGGAAGTGAAACCTGCTGTTAAAGGTCAGAGAACCGTCACTTGCTCAGTGACCTTTCAAAAAATAAAGGTATCAGATGAGTTTCCACGAGTATATAAAAAAAAAAAAAAAAAAGCTACAGAGAAAGTAATAGTGAAATCAAACCTGTTTGAATAAACAAGTGTTAAATCAAAGCTGCCATCTAGTGGGATGTGGTGGTGGTTAGACTATGCCTGCTAAAAGAGGTGAGAGAAAGGACAGAAGGAAAAATAGACGACCTGAGAGAAATGACCAGAGGGGGGCAGCACTGCACCCGAGTGTCTACAGGAGGACAGTGAGAGAGGTGGCTGACTGTCTGTGTGTGTGTGTGTGTGTTTGTGTCCTTAAATGAAGTGGCTTCATCAGTTGCCCATGCTGAACTGGACACAGTCAAAGCAAATCTCTCACAAGACCTGTTCAGCAGAGCTGGGATGGTGCTATTGAATTGTGCTGTTCTGTTCTCTACCCTACTGGTGCTGCCTGGCTGGTCTGGGCTGGTCTGGGCTGGTCTGGGCTGGTCTGGTCAGTGTGGGGCCGGCAGGGCGGCTCTCTGGGTGTGTCAGGGTGTGTGGGTGTCTAGACTGCGTCCTGCGGGGTGAGCATTTCTTCGGCCCTCCGGTGCGTCTCCAGGGCGCTGACGGTGGAGATGTCCTGGGGCAGCTCGGACTTCCTGCGCACCATCGGACGCTCTTTCCTCTGGTCCCGCTGGATCTGCAGCACACACACACACGGGTCATGATGACTCTCTCACACACACACACACACACACACACACACGACAGACCAGGGTCACGCTGACTCTCACCATGTTGGGTTCACACCCCCCTCCCTCAGGGTCCACAGGTGACAAGTAACCTATTCCCACTGCTCTCACCCTCAGCAGTCTCTACAGCTCATCCACAGAAGGTCAGACTGTGTGTCCAGTCAGTGCCGTCCCGTCAGTGTCATCCATCCAGTCAGTGCCGTCCCGTCAGTGTCATCCATCCAGTCAGTGCCGTCCATCCAGTCAGTGCCGTCCATCCAGTCAGTGCCGTCCATCCAGTCAGTGCCGTCCATCCAGTCAGTGCCGTCCATCCAGTCAGTGCCGTCCATCCAGTCAGTGCCGTCCATCCAGTCAGTGCCGTCCATCCAGTCAGTGCCGTCCATCCAGTCAGTGCCATCCATCCAGTCAGTGCCGTCCATCCAGTCAGTGCCGTCCATCCAGTCAGTGCCGTCCATCCAGTCAGTGCCGTCCATCCAGTCAGTGCCATCCATCCAGTCAGTGCCATCCATCCAGTCAGTGCCGTCCATCCAGTCAGTGCCGTCCATCCAGTCAGTGCCGTCCATCCAGTCAGTGCCGTCCATCCAGTCAGTGCCGTCCATCCAGTCAGTGCCGTCCATCCAGTCAGTGCCGCCCATCCAGTCAGTGCCGCCCATCCAGTCAGTGCCGCCCATCCAGTCAGTGCCGCCCATCCAGTCAGTGCCGCCCATCCAGTCAGTGCCGCCCATCCAGTCAGTGCCGTCCATCCAGTCAGTGCCGTCCCATCAGTGCCGCCCATCCAGTCAGTACCGCCCGGCTCATCAGTGCCGCCCCGTATCTACTCTACAGAAGGCTGCCGTCTGTCAGAGTCAGCAGCCCACCTATGAAACGTGATCCTGCCCACAGCTGCATCAGTCCCAGTCCTATGCACTGGGCCTGCTCTTCTCTTCCAACAAGCACACAGGAGAGAACAGGGGGTCTGCCACTGGACGGTCCACTGCGTCACAATACACCACAGTACGGAACAGGGCTGCCTGGTTACTCATTCTTAAGGGCAGCAAGGTGTGACAGACTCCAGGGTTTCCATCTAATGAGTCTCAGGTCTGTGTCACATGTCTCAAGAGTTTGGAGAACAGCCACCGGGCTGCAGTCATGTCAAGGTAGAGTCAGAGAGAGAGAGAGCCCAAGAGCTCCCTAATGAAAGATGGCTCTGTTCAAACAGGGATATAGACAACATGTAGACATGTATGCACACACACCACCCTCTACAAAGCACACACACACACACACACACACACACGTGTGTTACCTGCGTGGCTCCCTCCTGGACGGTCTTCTTCAGCATGTTGACGTCCTCCAGCATGGGGCCGTCGGTCTCCATGTCCACGGGGCTGCCCAGGCCTGACGGGTCCACGAACACCAGGAACTACACCAGCACACACACACACACACACGGGGAACTATGTTACAGCAAGCTACGGGGTACGATGCAGTCAGAGGGCATCGGGAGGGCTTGAGATCCTAGCAGACCACCTAGACCACGCAGAGTTTAGGACTCTTACCTGAGGGTTGGACTTGGCCAGATCCTCTATCTTGATCCACGCATCTTCCCTCTCTTTCCACTTGGCCTTCTCTCTGCAGAGACACACACAGATAAACAACAGAGCGGCAGGGTGTGTGTGTGTGTGTGTGTGTGTGTGGAGATGATGACAGAGGAGTTGTGTGTTCTTACTTGTTCTTTTCTGCCCTGAACTGCTGAGTGCAGTCATCAAACAGCTTCTGGTTCATCTCCATGAAGAGCTTCAGAGCATTGTAGATCAACCCGTGGATTGTTCTGCACACACACACAAACACACATTAACAGCGGGTCACAGGACAGGGAGCAGTACTGTGCAGGAATCTAACCCGAGATAAAAACCCAGGTGTGAGAAGCAGAAAGAGAGAGAAGCCTGAGTCTGAGAGACAGAAAGAACAGAAAAACAGGGAAAAGATGATCAAGAGAAAAAGTGAGAAAAAAGAGAGAGAGACATAGATGGAGAGTAAGAGAGAGGCAGCGTTGCGGGGATGTGGCCGTGACTCACTTATTCCAGTGGCTCTTGGAGTTGCGGTAGAGCGAGGGGAACATGATAGGCAGGATCCTGGCCGCGTTGTCACTGATCAGGCTCATGATGTACTCATTGTTCCAGTAGTAGAGAGCTCTCTCTGCCACCTAGCACACCACAACATTCAGGGACCAGCGCGCACGCAAATAAAACACGTTCCAATTCGACACACAGGTAAACTGAAACGTTCTTTGTTCCGTCACACACCAAAAGGCAGTGTTCCTATCACTAGCACTCGACGCCCCCGCACACAGACGAGGGGGAGGGGGGTTGGAAGGAGACAGACCTGGAAGTGCGGGCTGGAGACACACTTGGCCAGCTGTCTGAAGAGGGGCTCCATGACCTTGACAAACTCGCTGGGTTCGATCACGTCCAGGATCTCCTCCAGCTCGTTAAGGAACATCACCTCCTTGGGGCTGTGGGTCTTGGGCCAGTACTTCAGCAGAGCCATCACTGTCTGTAGACAGACAGAGTCTTCAGTACCAAGCAAATACCACATCTTATAACATACCAACAACTGTAAAAATTGCTAAATTTAAGAACGATAATATTCGTTTTCTCCTTGTTAGACTGCCAGTGCAGTTAAAACATTTCATTTGATATGACTTTGTAACACTACGTGTTGTTTACCTAAACTAACGTCACTAGATAAGCCAAAGAAACAAGTCCAGCTAGATATCAAAAGAATCTTACCGGCTCTGTGAGAGTGCTGTCCTTCTCCAGAAACTGCACAACACAGTATGCCAGCTGACAGGGACAAGAGAGAAAGGACAACAAGAGAGAGAGAGAGAGGACGAGAGAGAGAGAGGACAACGAGAGAGAGAGGACAACGAGAGAGAGAGGACAACGAGAGAGAGAGAGAGGACAACGAGAGAGAGAGGACAACGAGAGGACAACGAGAGAGAGAGAGAGAGAGAACAACGAGAGAGAGAGAGAGGATAGATAAGGTTGGGGGAGAGAGCAAGATAGATGGAAGAGAGGAGAAAGAGAGGGGTTTCTTATGAGTCCATGTCTGCAGGTTAAGCAGGATTCCAGTAATGATCCCAGAGGGGAGAGGGAGGGGCCTACCTGGGGGTGATACACACTGAGAGACTTGACTTTGTGTAAAGGCAACAGAACTTTCAACAGGAAAATCTTGTGCTCCTCTTTCAATGGTAAGGCAAACCCATTGATTATGCTGTAAGGGAGATAGGGAGGGAGACAGATTAATGACCCGACAATCCAATACAGTTGACAGGGCATGAAGGCATTTTCTGTGGAGCAAGGCATCATTTACCTTCCTAATATTTCCAATAGTTCTGCTATTCCATTATGATGTTCCGTTTCATAAATGAACCTGAGGAAAATAACAGCCCTTTTAGACAACGAATAATGCACCCAACACCCCAAATAATCATAATAATAATCCATGATCTTTGGCTCCATGTAAAGACCATGTAGCGTAGCAGGGCTCACCCCTCACCTGTAGAAGATGTTGTTGATGTGTTTCCTGATGTAGGCACGCAGGCCTAAGAACTTGCCGTAGATGCGGTGCAGGGTGGTCTTCAGGAAGTCTCGTTCCCGAGGGTCTTCACTGTCAAACAGATCCAGCAGCTGAGGGGAGACCACACCGGGGTGAGCCACGCCACCCAACACACACACACACCCCCACCCAACACACACCCACACACCCACCCAACACACACACCCACACCCAACACACCCACACACACACCCAACACACCCACAAATGGGGCAATTCGATTCAATGCCCTTTATTGATCATTTGAATCCGGAATTTCCTCCTAGATCAATACAGTGAATGGAATTGATCCACATACACAAAGACAGACTATAAATGCATGCAGGCATTCTCACAGGCGTCGCTCACAGGCGTCGCTCACAGGCGTCGCTCACAGGCGTCGCTCACAGGCGTCGCTCACAGGCGTCGCTCACAGGCGTCGCTCACAGAAAGGGGGGAGGGGTCGTACCTGCATTACAAACTTCTGGTCGATGTACTTCTTGGCTACATTTGGTTGGAAGTCGGGCGACTCGAGGAACCGCAGGAAGAACTCATAGACGAGCTACAGAGAAAGAAGCAGACTCACTCTTCCTGTGGGTGTGCGCACATTTACTGTATACAGTACTGTGTGTGTGTGTGTGCGCACATTTACTGTATACAGTACTGTGTGTGTGTGTGCGCACATTTACTGTATACAGTACTGTGTGTGTGTGTGTGCGTGCGCACATTTACTGTATACAGTACTGTGTGTGTGTGTGTGTGCGCACATTTACTGTATACAGTACTCTGTGTGTGTGTGTGTGTACATATACTGTATACAGTACTCTGTGTGTGTGTGTGTGTGTGTGTGTGTGTGTGTGTGTGTGTGTGTGTGTGTGTGTGTGTGTGTGTGTGTACCTGCAGATGCGGCCAAGCAGCCTCCAGCGTGGGCTCGTCCTCCTCGGGGTCGAACTCTGCGCCCGTGGGGTTGGAGGACGGCGGCAGCGTCCTGAACATGTTCACTGCAAACTGGAGGCACGCACACAGTCACTACCCAGCCTGCACAACCACAACCATCACACACCTACAGCAGAGCACACAAGCCTCCAGCTAACTAACAAGGTTTGCCCGTGTCATCGTGTGTTCATTTGCGAGAGTGTTTGAATCAATACAGCCATCCAGAGCCGAACTGTTAATCAGGGGTAGTGTGGAGTCAGGTCCTGTGCAGGAAGACATGACAGTCAGGACCTTTACACTGGCATTTACAGGGCCTTCCTCTCCATCACAAACACAGAAAACACCCTTCCTTTGCACTTCTCTCACTAACGCCCTCACTTTCTTTTTTTCCATAACCTTCAAACGCTGTCAGCCACACCCTCAGTTGAAAACCGACAGAGAAAGAGAGAGAGATGCACTCACTTGTCAAAGTTTACATTATCTGATGTCGCCCGCTCCTCCTAGCCCACCCCAGCCCCAGCCCATCCCCTAGCCCACCCCAGCCCCTAGCCCACCCCAGCCCCCCCTCAGCCCACTCCAGCGTGGCTCAGCCAGTGGAACCTTCATGTCACCAGAGAACCAGAACGGTGGCAGCAGAGCCTGGAACCCCCTGCCAGGGCCACGCTGGCGTCTGGGTTCCTTATCCCTGTGGTGGCAGCTCTCAGAATACGCTGGCTGAATCATGGAACCACAAGAATTAGAATAGAGGCCGTGTCCTGGTCAATCTCCATACTTTGATGATAAAAGCAGCTGGCTTCAAAGTGTCGTCTTTGTTAAGGGAGGAGGAGGAGGGGAGACAGGCAAGGAACAACTCAGAGGTTAGAGAGTATATTTTCATGCTGATTCGACTGCTTCCTTGCATTTTCTGCTGCCCTGATCAAATAAAAAGGCCACACGAGGTGAATGGGGGGGGGGGGGGGGGGGGGGGGGGGCAATTTGCACCTCGTCCGCCGTCTCCTGTGCCGCGGCTTCGAGGCCAGCTTTGATCAACATCAAAGAGCTTTAATTCAACCGCAGGGACGGAGAGAGACGGAGAGAGACGACCTGGCGTCCAGCGCTCGTCCAGGTCACATCGTCAGGGGAGCCTGGTTGAATCTGATCAGCCAGACCGGACCCTCCCGCTCCGCCTGCCCTCCAAACCACACGTCTGCATCCAGTGTCACAAATGTAGCAGGCTGGTTCATTTAGACAAAACGGGTAAACCAACGGTAAACCAACTGCAACAGCCACCGCCTTTAATCCTGAGCCAGAGGGGGAAAAAAGAGCAGACCGCTGCTTCTGCACTCAAGGTTAGCCCACAAGCAACCTCAAGACAGACACTTGCTAATTCAGCTACCACTTGATTCTGCCAGCTCCACAAAGCCAAAGGTCTGGTAAGCCTGATCAGGAATGTTAGATAAGAAATTCTAGATGAGTTGCGTGTGGCTTGACGTCCTCCCCCGGGTTCAGACGCAGGTCACTGGATTCTCTTTTAAGTCTCTGCGACTCAGTGGCCAGGGACATAGGGAAGTGGAGCTGAAATAAGCAGATGCTCTGTGTGCACACCTCTCCTTAGGCTCAGGCTAACCATGTGAGTACTAACCATGATAGATCGAAAGATACCTACTAGATACTGACCCTGTGAGACAGACAGACAGGTGTTGGGTACTGACCCTGTGAGACAGGTGTTGGGTACTGACCCTGTGCGACAGACAGGTGTTGGGTACTGACCCTGTGCGACAGACAGGTGTTGGGTACTGACCCTGTGAGACAGGTGTTGGGTACTGACCCTGTGCGACAGACAGGTGTTGGGTACTGACCCTGTGAGACAGACAGGTGTTGGGTACTGACCCTGTGAGACAGACAGGTGTTGGGTACTGACCCTGTGCGACAGACAGGTGTTGGGTACTGACTCTGTGAGACAGGTGTTGGGTACTGACCCTGTGCGACAGACAGGTGTTGGGTACTGACCCTGTGCGACAGACAGGTGTTGGGTACTGACCCTGTGACACAGGTGTTGGGTACTGACCCTGTGCGACAGACAGGTGTTGGGTACTGACCCTGTGAGACAGACAGGTGTTGGGTACTGACCATGTGCACCACCTCAGGGTAGATGGGCTCTGTGATGACGTTCCTGTTGTGGGTGATGTACTCCACCATCTCGCTCAGCGCCGCCCGCTTCACCTCCTTCCATTTCAGGTCACTCAACGGGTCGGACAGGAAGTCGAAGAGCACACAACACTGTCTGAGCTTCTGGATGAAGAGCTTCTCCTGCTCGGCGGGGGGGACATCTACAGGGCACAGGGGAGGAAGGGAGGAGATCCTCAGCACGCACAGGATGGAGTCAGTGTGTCTGCAGTAGACCCAACCCGCCAATGGAACATTTGAAACGGGTGCAGGTGCAGAGGAGCTTTGGGAATGTGTGTACATGCTCGAATGCAAGAAAAAGATATAATTGAAAAAACAGTTCTCTAAACGATCACGTCAGTGAATCGGGCCTTCCGTCTGACAGACTGGACAGTCTTCTGACAGCCTTCTGTGCATGCATGATGGATTGCACAACAACGTTTCAAAAATCAATGTTTATGACCAACCAGCCTTGCAGGCTAACTCACTCACCCTATTATCATCATCTGTGGAGAGGAGATGGATGTTGGCCACCCAATTCAACCTCTAATCTCAATAGAACCAACCATAACTCCCTTCGCCTACATCTGCAACGACTGAATGAATGTAGATTAACAGTCCTAACCTAAAGGGTTCTCAACATGGCCCATTTACAGGGGCCTAATGTGGTACTTATATATATCTAGCACAGTTCCCTCTCCTCCTAAACATGTAAAAGGGTGAGTTCTATTTTGAAGCATTTCAAACACTGTTTACAAAAATTCTATGACACTGCCCTCTCCAATTCCCTGTCTGGGCACCCTGTAAAGAACAGACGGGATCAGCTCTCTCTCCCTCTCTTTCCCCTCAAACTCCCTCTCCCTCCTACTTTCCTCACTCACTCCCTTCATTCTTTCTCACTGTCCCCTGGTTCCTGCTTGTCGTTGGTGTGTTGAGACATGTGCTGTGCTCTTAGCATGTCCCCTCTACCCCTCCAAGGCAAGCACAGGTCTGCTCCAGTTACACAACAGCACTAGTGTTTCTGAACAGCCCCTGAAATATTAAGAGAGGATCGAGTCTGGCTGTGTGGGTCGCTGCATGCCTGGGCTCCTGACCTTTCCTCTCTCACAGGAATCCAGCCACCCTCCCCAGGCACCGTGCTGCCTGCCTGCCAGCCTCTACATTTACATTTACATTTAGACATTTAGCAGACGCTCTTATCCAGAGCGACTTACAGTAAGTACAGGGACATTCCCCCTGAGGCAAGCAGGGTGAAGTGCCTTGCCCAAGGACACAACGTCATTTGGCACAGCCAGGAATCGAACCGGTAACCTTCAGATTACTAGCCCGACTCCCTAACCGCTCAGCCACCTGACTCCCTTACAGCCAGCCTATCTACCTGCCTGCTCACCTGCCCGCCTTTCAACATGCCTGTCTACCTGCCTGCCTACCTGCATTCCAGCCTGCCTGTCTACCTGCCTTTCAGCCTGCATGCATGGCCACCTACCTATCTGCCCTTTGACATCTATAGCCAGCTTGTCCAACAGGGGGGAAAGGCTAAACAAGCAGTCCTGTAGATCTGAAGGAACTCGTAACTCTGGTGTAATCCTCTGGTATAGGAAGGAAGTTAAAAGCCTATAGCGTAAATCTATGCATGTTGACAATGGAGTAACATTTACTGTATGGATTTTAAACTAATCTTTTAAATGCTTTTTTTTCAGTGGTCATCTGAAAAAAGATGACCACTGAAATCACAGGAAAAACTATGATTATTCATACATACAACTGACAGCAATCCCTGTATTTCAGTACACGTTACAAAGCAACATCATTAAAATGCCAACCTCAGTCACTTCACAGATTTACCCCTGCAGCAAAGTGGATCAACTTCAAGACAAACCCCCCCACACACACACCACATTAATTTAGCTGGGCAGCAGTTTGAGAAGTCATAAAGCAGACTAATGCAGAGACCTGGGTACACAGCTTAAGGGAGACAACATACATCTCTCCAGCCTGTGACCTCACATCCTTAGACATCAGCAGTCTTAGTGGGGGATGGGAGGCGCGGAAGAAGGCAGTTAAACTAGCCCCCCTCCCCTCACTCGCTCGCTCCCTTCCTCCCGCTCTCTTCAGCCAAGCTATGCAGCGCACTAGCCTTCCTCGTTGACACAATCACAACACTTTTTGCCTTAACCCAGTGAGTACACAAGAGGATATCACACAAACACACAGCAAACTGACAACCTCCACACAAACCACTCCTGTTCCCTGCTCTTCCTCCACCAGCACGTTTAGCACGAGGCTACAGATGGCAAACGGTGACATTCTCGTCAACCACCCCGAGAATCAAACACACAGGAGAAGACGCATAGAATTTTTTTTTTTTTCAAAATAAAGAAAGAAAACATAGCAGTCCTCCTCACCTCTAAAATGCATAAGGGCCACAGGATGAAAAGGCCCGTTGGAGCCTGGAGCGTCCAGGACCATCCCTGCAGCAGTTCTAGTACATGTCAACATCTAGCGGCTGAGGCAGACACGAGGAGAGCAGAGGGCAGGCCAGGCTACTGCGAGGAGCCAGCCTCCATTTTAGCACAAACACTCAGAGCAGAAAATGAAGCTCCCCTGCAGCTGGAGGGAACCAGCTAGTTAGTGATGTCATTCCTTACAGGGGGAGCCTGATTGGCTGCCCCCTGGTCACATGGGCGAGCTGTCAGAATGCATAAACATGAGGGAGGAGATTGGCCTGGTGGGCTGGGGGAAGGGAGGGACCTTTCCTGTGATTGGAGCAGGTCTCCCAGCTAGGTGCAGAGTGCAGTGAACTTCAGACAGCTCTAGAATCCAAACCAAACAACATTTAAGGGAAGAAAAACTCTTCAAGAAGAAACTATAACTCGGGGGCTAAACAAAACATTTTCTTTCCCTTCCTCTCCATATGTCTCAGATAAACCAGCATTGTTCTCCAACTACAAAGTATAAATCATGTTAGTCTAAAAGGGAGATAGGCCTAGAGATCCATAAAAGAACAGTATGAAAACAGAGAATAAAGGGATCTGACGTCTAAATGACAGTTACTGGAAACAAAATGGTTACTGTCATAAATCGTGCGTGTTGGTGTTTTTATGTGACCCAGATCCAGGTGCATGAGAGAAACAAAACGACAGGAAGTCAATATGCAAGCAACTCAGGAAGTGCTTATGCAAGGCACCACATTCTACAGCTAGCTCAACTGCTCATTTAGGGCAGAAACTTGCACTGCTGATAAGCTAACCCCAACACCACACACACACAGATGACTGGGGGAACGTGTATGGGAAAGTTAGGATGTATTCTTATGCTAGACCATAATATTAATAGACATTAAACTCTGCGAGGCACCTTATTCAAATATCTATTGAAATCTCCAGACTGTGACTCAGATCCCTGGACAAAGCCCCCATATCCCCATAATTCCACTTCATCTCAGAAACACCGTCAAACTTACTAAATAAGACTAAGTCATGCTTCATTTCACTGGACTATCGAGCCCATGTTCACATTGAGACGCCTGCTTTTCTATGCAGACACAAGCATGATTATCTTTTTCCTACTTTTTGTTCGAAGTGTATTATCAAAATCAATCATGTTGTTATCTGAAAGGTCACAACTAGCTGGTCAACTTTCCCAAACAAGTTGGCCACAGTGTTTCCTAGGTTCAGGCCAGGGTCCAGGCCAGGGTCCAGGCCAGGGGAGGGTCTGGGATCATGTGTGGGAAGAGGAACTGTTGCTATGCCAAACAGCTCCAACAGTTGTAAAATATGTGGAGTTTGGGAGGGGGCTGAACGTGGTTATAAATGAACTGGCAAAAGCAACCAGGCCACACCCTCACCCTTCCACCCCAGAGTGAAGCTCCAACAGAAACACAAGACACAAAAGGCACAACATGGAGCGTCAAAGCAAGCCTTCAGTGAGCTTCCGGGGGGGGGGGGGGGGGGGGGGGGGGTAAGGATTGGAAAGAATGTGCAGGATCAGCGTTTGGCTTTGACACTTACGGGACGACGGTCGGAAAGCAAATCTGCATATTTTAAGCTGAGAACCACACTTCGGACATCGTCTTGTTCCATTTGACGGTTTGTTGTTATGAATGGAAAGTCAGACTCATCGTCTAAAAGGATCACTCAGAGATCATCACCCTCAGGCCTACTGATGTTGAAGATTTTTCTGTCCATCGTGGGTTTAGTGCTGGTCTAAATATCGACCCGCGAGTCCAGATCTTCCTTGGGCCTGGCTTACGTAGGGGCCACGTCTTCCTCTGTGAAGAGGGGCTCTGGTTTGTCTCAGTCAATGCAGCCCTTTCTGGGCTGTTCTCTAGTCATGAGGTATTCTACCATCAGAGGACCTGTTGTTCCAAAACATACCAACCCAACACACACACACTCTCTCTCCCTCTGTGGTTATTTTATCCTCCTTTGACATACACACACACAACTCAGGTTATTAATAAACACTTGTCCCATTCTTGTCCCATTCTGAAGAGTCACGGTGTAGAAGAGTTTTAGCTTGTGAGGCATCAGGCTGTTCTACATATAAGGTTTGTTTGTAGACCTTAGAGAGAATTCTGGGATAGCGAGAGAAAGTACAAAAATACACTAAAGCTGCTGACAGCTAAAGGCTTGATTCGGTCTGCTGATCTTATTAATAATCACAGGCAGCCAGTACTGTATTATCACCAGCGTTTAGGGACATAGTCCATTTGAAGCACTATACCGTTGATCAGATTCACGATAGATTCATGTCATTCGCAGAGAGGAAGACTGAGAGTAGAACACATCTGAGGGTTCTAAAGTTTATTTGAGAACATGGCATCAAATTAAGAAAGACACTTGGGCTGATAATAAACGGAAGACAATTCATCAGCGAAGCGCTGTGTTCCCGCTCAACCAACAGGTGGAGACAAAACTCAGGAAAATGTTCTCAGATCAGGACAGCTCCTCTCTCCACATGGAAAGGTTTGGGTTATGTTATGCCCGACTGTGTAGTTTTACATTCACATTCAGTAATTTAGCAGACGCTCTTATCCAGAGCGACTTACAGTAAGTACAGGGACATTCTCCCCGAGGCAAGTAGGGTGAAGTGCCTTGCCCAAGGACACAAGGTCATTTTTGCACGGTCAGCCATCTGACTCCCTGTTTCTGGACAGGCTCTGCACTGGGCAGCGTTCTACCAGGCCGGCAGGCTTGCAGCTAACACACACAGCCTCCGTCGAGAGGCTAGGTGGACAGGATCACTGATTACATCCAACCAGCCACAGGACAACATATGGAGGAGCTTAAGATGCAGGATAAACGAAGAAATGGGAAGCTTATCTGACATCTGTATACAGTTTATGTAACGCAGACTGTAACCCAAGTCTGTGCCCAAGTTAACCGAGTATTGAGTCAAGTCCAGTGCAGATCGCCCTCCATTGTGTCTGACGGAACACAATGGAGCAACTAACGACAGGACACGGTGTAACTGCTGCTGAGGCAGTTGGATTACCTGGTTACTGTTACAGATCAGCAGAGGTGTGTGTGTGTGTGTGTGTGTGTGTGTGTGTGTGTGTGTGTGTGTGTGTGGGAGGCCCTTTTCCAAAGGTCTACTTCAGGTTGGGCAGGAGCCATAAATGGATCAGCAATTCAACCTCTGACCTAATCCTTCTGAGAGTAGGGGTTATTAAGTCCTAAAAAAGCAGAGCACCAGCCCACAGCAGTAACATGAACACGGCAGGACCACCCAAACTACCTCATCCTGACTGATTGGATAACAACAAAAAACTAACGTTGTTCTGGTCCTAGACGTCCAAATCGAAACCAGTCTGTGACACACACATTAACAATTTTATTTTATTATACGCCAAGTTTGGCATAGCAGAGGTCTTCTGTGCTATAACAGACAGTGGGACAGAGAGAAGGCGGTTCCTGTTGGCCTCTGAGTATTCTGAAACACAAGGGCCAGTGGCATTAGAGCCTTATCTCTGGATTACCCCTAAATATAGACACTTGGGTTAAATCCAGCGCAAAGTCCATGCCATCTACGTCTCCTGTTTGTTTCCATGTCTTGCGTAAGTCTGTCTGCGTCTCGTCGTTTTACGAGGACTGGGCACAGTAGCGGTGCGAAGGCAGGGGATGTTCAGAGGGGCGTAGAAGGAGGAGAGACAAGAGAGTGTGTAATCCATGTGATTTCCATAAGAATGGTTTTTTGTAGCGGGTGGTGGACACGCAGCTTCCTCCGGGCTAAAGCCCCAGGGTGGCTGGAGCACTGAGCATGTAGACTGCTAAAGCCCCAGGGTGGCTGGAGCACTGAGCATGTAGACTGCTAAAGCCCCAGGGTGGCTGGAGCACTGAGCATGTAGACTGCTAAAGCCCCAGGGTGGCTGGAGCACTGAGCATGTAGACTGCTAAAGCCCCAGGGTGGCTGGAGCACTGAGCATGTAGACTGCTAAAGCCCCAGGGGGCCTGGGCTGGAGCACTGAGCATGTTTGCAGGGAGTCAGGTGGCTGAGCGGTGAGGGAGTCGGGCTAGTAATCTGAAGGTTGGCAGTTCGATTCCCGGCCGTGTCAAATGACGTTGTGTCCTTGGGCAAGGCACTTCACCCTACTTGCCTCGGGGGGAATGTCCCTGTACTTACTGTAAGTCGCTCTGGATAAGAGCGTCTGCTAAATGACTAAATGTAAATGTAAATGTAGACTGCTAAAGCTTCATTTATACTTATGGTCGCGGACACTTTTGAAATGGTCGCCGACGAAAAAAAAAAAGTGTCGCTCAGGCTGCTGCATTTATACTTCGGAAAACAGTCGCCTGTGCTCAAGGTTCGCGTGACGTAAACAGAATCATTTTACCGTTACATTCATAGCTATGGTTACATTGTTAACGCTTTGTAGCCATGGTGATCAATCGGAGAAACTGACAATTTTAATTTTTGTGTGACGACATCCGCGCCAGTAGAAATTTCTCCTGGTAGGCGACACTTCTAAGCGACGGTTAAAAAAGTGTAGACCGAGACGTCATTTCTGTCGGCGACCTTTTCAAAAGTGTCTGCGACCTAAGTATAAATTGGGCTTTAGAGTGCAACATGAGAACTGATGGGACCACAGGCACACCAAACCCAGCTTAGCAACCAAGCTCAGACCAGCCTCCCAGATGAGGTGAGCTTCACCACTGGTTTTAGGAACTGGTTTTAGGAACTGGTTTTAGGAACTGGTTCTGGACAGGTGGCATAAGAGATGAATAAATCAGAGAGCCTGAGAAAGGGAGACTGAGAAGGAGGAGGCAGAGGGAGAGTGTCTGATCTTCTGCATGTAATAATAATGACATGCAGTCAATTATTTCATTTAGCAGACGTATCGACCCAAAGCGACGCACACGGGGGGATTTGAACTTGCGACCTTGTGATCTGCAGCCAAATGCTCTACCACTAGGGGTGGAACGGTACATGTATTCGTATTGGACCGAAAAGATACGGGCGTCACGGTTCGGTGCATGAAATTACACGGAGAATACACGGTAAAAAATAAATAAAAGCTGCATGCAAATGTATTAATGTAATGTGAAACTACTGTTAGATACTCGTGTTCTTTAGGGACACCTAATCTGTAGCCCCGCCTTAGCTCTGAAGCTCTGATTGGCGCCGCCGTGAGTCAGAGATAGATAGCAGCACTAAGGACAAGTATGGCGACCCACAAGAGATAGAGGACCCGCCGGCCTCTTTAAGATTGCAAATTTGGGAAAACTTTGGTTTCCCATTCAGTTACAGTAGTACAGACGATAGAGTGGTGGATAAGACAAGCACTGTGAGTCGGCGTTGTTCAGCAGTTGTGGGGTATGTGAGTGGAAATACATCTAACATGCCAACGCATATAATGCATCTGGCGTGTGCTAAATGACTAAAAATATCCAACGCCATCACCCAGGTGTGCCAATCACTGGAACGAGATTTAAAAAAAATGTCCAACTTCTCCTCCCTACAGTGCTTAATCAGCCTTTAGATACACATACAAATAGGGCCAAAAAAATCACTGAAGCAATCGGAATTTACATGTCATCTTCAATGCGCACGTATTCACTCGTAGAGGAACCTGGTTTGTTTTGCTTTTCCCTCCGTTGTACCGAACTCATACCGGACCGTGATGTCTGAACCGCGGTATGAACCGAACCATGACTTCAGTGTACCGTTCCACCCCTATCTACCACTGAGCTAAACCTAACCCACCAAGCCAATATACTTCATCCACCTACACTACAAAGCAATGGGAAGGAAAACAAAAATACGAAAACTAAATGACTGTGGCAGAAGTGTCTGTCGATAAACATGTGGGTTGTGATACCTTTGAATGCAGGCAGCTTCTGCAGCTCTCTGTTGTTGCTGAGGCTGAACCGGGACGAGCTCTGCCTCTTGTCCTTTTTAACCGGGGTCTGGGCCCCGGTCTGCTTCCCCTTCAGCAGCTGAGTGGTGGGAGGAACACTGTTACTGCCCTTCCTGTTGGAGCCCTGGGGAAACAGGAGGGTCAAGGTGAGACGGAAGAATTTCGCAATACAATGAATGTGAAAGCAGTGGCAGGAATGATGGCAAAGCTTCACTCCTTGCCCTGGCAACCTCTGTTGTGTTTACAGATCTGACAGCGACCTGAATACAGTGTAAACAACAAGCCAAACTTCCCTTACAACGTAGAACTCTGAAAACAGGGCAGTTAGGGTTCAGGTCATGTTTGTTTGCTTTGTGAATTTCACAGCTTTAGATAAACTGTTCCCAGAGCCATAAACGTAAATCACATGGGACAAGTCTGGATGTTAATGTGTGCGTGTCTCATGGCTGGTCCCACCTGCTGGCTAGGATCCTTTAATCCCCCCACACCTGACAACATCATTCTCACTCTCTCTGCAACCACGGGTTCACATCAGTCTGGTTTTATCAACAGTAGCCCTGGGGGCAATTGTCAAAGTCACTTAAAAACCCAACTAATGTTACCCCGCTGGCTTTGCTTGCTGTCCCTCTCTCACACTACAAGACCACAAGTGTTTAGGAGTTAGAACAGCTTAGCGTGGTCGCCACTGTCTAGTAATGGGAGAACTAAAGCTGCGGCTGGACCCCATGATGGGCTGGATTACTGACTCATGTGACCCAACAGAAGGTCTTCTCTCCCACTGATTCATTAACCCAATGTTGTCTGTGCTCTTGATTCATCCTCAGGCAGCTTCATGGGTTCATACGGTACACAGTCGCTGTGTACTGTAGCTAACAGAGCACTTGAAGAGCTGACAGAGCAGCGCTTCAAGTGGCAGGTCCTCTAAGGCAGTGGTTGTCAACCCTGGTCCTCAAGTACCCCCCTGTCCTGCCTGTTTTAGATGTTTCCCTGCTCCAACACGCCTGATTCAAATGAATGGTCGTTATCAGGCTTGAGAACCACTGCTCTAAGGCAGTGGTTGTCAACCCTGGTCCTCAAGTACCCCCCTGTCCTGCCTGTTTTAGATGTTTCCCTGCTCCAACACACCTGATTCAAATAAATGGCTTGTTATCAAGCTCTATAGAAGCCTGGTAACGAACATGCATTTGAATCAGGTGTGTTGGAGCCAAAAAACATCTAAAACAGGCAGGACAGGGGTTCCCTGAGGACCAGGGTTGAGAACCACTGCAAGGCATTGCCAAGCGTTGATTTGGAAGAGGATACAGTTCAAAGTAAAACCTGAAGCGGTATTCCGGAGGGGCCCTTAGCTACAGAGGCAATGAATAACAAGAATAACTAGCAAAGAAACCAGCTAGCAGCTTGCTCCAAAGCAGTAAGCTCAATACTTACACGTAAACAAAGGGCATTACAGTGCCTAAATCGGCTCTATGATAGCTATGACCACCATGTTTTTGTCACTATCCCTCTGAAGCTTAAAGGGCTCTCGTGGTCAAAGGCATCTAAGAGGATGCCTGGATGGGAGGGGCTTTGGTGGTATTGTGTGTGTGTGTGTGTGTGTGTAGAGGAGGAGGGGGGTGTAACAGTGACAGCTTGTTGCCCAGCAATTTCAATTTGACACAAGGTTTGCGCATTAGCAGATATGCAGCTGACACACAACTGAGTACAGATAACCCAGGATTACAACTCAGGGATATGCAGAAAGGAGGAGATTCTTAGGTCTTAAAATATTTAAAAACATCAGTTAACTAGGGTCCATCCACATTTCTGTAAGCTTAACATGTCACTGTTGGTGGTGGATTTATTGTATCTGTCTCCCCACACACATACCAAAATGGGGTCTCACAGAACACTGTTTATTTTCTACAATATGATGACAAACGAGGTTCAATTCTTACACTCGTTCAAGGGTGTCCCTTTTTGTTCAAGATTATCTCTTATCGTGTCATAATGAACCACAAAAGTTAAGGTCACCATCAATGGCTGGTGTTCCTTATATGACAGAGTTGCTACTGTACAGTACGTGTAGTCATGTCTGAGTACTACGTTACCTCATGTTCTGAATTCTCTTGTGCTCCAGTTTTCCCGACTTTACCAGACTTGGGGGTCTCCTAAAAAAAAATTGAAAATACCTTAGTTTATATCGTCTTAATTCACAACTCTAGGCTCAAAACTCGCGAGGGTTACATAACAGTAACTAGTAGCCTCACTTCGAAGCCAAATTTAGCACAATAACAAAGTACTTGGCCTAGTCACATAGTACTTACCTCGAGCTAGCTATATAGCGTTAGCTGTCAAGCGGACGTGGCTAGCATTACCCTAGCTAAAGTTTAAGCAATGTTAACGCTAGCTGACATCACCCATCTATCTAGCCATCTAGCTAGTGCTAAATAACGTGATGTGGTGCACATGTCCGCTTAATTACCGAATTATAGTGTGAGTAGAACAAAGTTATTCAATGATACTAAAAACTAGCTAGCTAACATAGCTCAGCATTTTTGGTGACGGATTCAGTCTCAGACTAATGTTACTGTGTCTTGCTCGCCTCTACAGACACCGGCAAATCATAGTGGCTAGCTCAAAGTTCACGTTTTCAGCCAAATAAACGTTATAATAGTAACCATAACAAGCATATTATTTTCATGCATAGTTCACAACCGGCTTAAATTTCCAAGCGTGAATTGACATAGTACTTGCTAACGTCGTTACCACATACCACAAACACACCAGCCAAGACTCTGTTTGGAGGCGCACCTAGATCCAGATGGGACATACTGTAACGTTAGCTAACTGTCAAGTATGTGGGCCTAGATTCATCTTCGAAGACATCAAAACGATACAAATGTTATCTGCAGATAGTCCAGCCCCGTATTGTAAACTCACCTTATCTTTTTTCGTTTTATTCGGCATTGCATTAACGTAGCCACCCTTGCTCCCCTTCTGACAGTCCAGCAGCACCAAATCTGCCAACTCCCGTCTTCTGCGCTGTAGTGGCTGGCGTCACTGGTGTGATAGGCTGCTATCTATCAGGTGACTCAACGTCTCTCTGACAGATTGTGCTGGTGGAAGAGAGCGGGAGCTGTCTGTAGGCGACACCTTGTGACAGCGGCAGCTTTTTGACACATTGTGATGAGTTACCTCTAATATAACACTACATTATAATCCAGGTTTCCCTGTATTATACAAGTACCAAACAACAAGATCAGACACGTAGGCATTTCCATCAGCCATTATCATTCTTATCTTTACCTATTTGGTAGGCTACATGACAACTTTTATTAAACCATTATTCCAGAACGATATGACGAGCTAATGAAAATTCGGGAAAGCGTGCTCATCTCCCCTTCCCCCATTGATCGACGTCAATATACGGAGGCAAGCGCCATCTACCGTAATTTTCATGTCGGCGATTTCTTTTAATCAGTATTCGCAAATGAAGACAAGACAAATAGAACATTGTATACGTTTATTTTGGGTTCCACCGTTTCAGGATACAGTATCAATTTTGATATCTATTTACAATAAAATGACACAAAAGGAATGCCGGTATGTGTATAAATAAAAAAACTTGATACAAAAAAAAAAAAAAAATAGGTGTCAAATGGCTCTTATTTCTTAAAGAAAACAAAACACAATTTTTCAAGGAATGAATCTGAGCTGTTTGTGGTCAACGTGGAGGGCAAAGGAGATCCTGGTTGAGTTGAAAGCAGGGAAACATTCCACATGAACAAAACATCAAATCCAGGCATACACAACACCACTGCCGAATGGTTTCTGGTATGATATAACGGCATCTGGTCTAATCAACCTCCTCCATCCTGGATGTGTCATCTTCTCCTTCCAGAGGGGGCATGTCCTCAAGTGGGGCAGAGGAAGGCTCGTCTGTGGTCAGGTCATCCTCATCAATACCTGGGGGGGTAGAAGAGACGGTCAGTTGAATCAAGACCCTTGAAACTATCTGCCTGTCCCTCTCATCCAATCATTGAAGCCCCTAACACTAACTACAACTACACTAACTAAGCAGTTCAACAGTAAGAACTACTTAGAGTGATGCAATGTAGGTGAGGCTTATGGGGATGATTATAGATAGGACTGTCAAAGGCCCCCAACTCACCCAGACCAAGCTTGATCATCCTGTAGATGCGGTTGGAGTGGGTCTGGGGGTCGTCCAGGGTGAATCCAGAGGACAGCAGAGCCGTCTCAAACAGCAGGATGACCAGATCCTTGACTGACTTGTCGTTCTTGTCTGCCTCGGCCTTCTGCCTGAGGGTCTCCACGATGGCGTGGTCTGGGTTGATCTCCAGATGCTTCTTGGCAGCCATGTAGCCCATGGTGGAATTGTCCCTGAGGGCCTGGGCTTTCATGATCCTCTCCATGTTGGCTGTCCAGCCGTAGGTGCTGGTCACGATGCAGCAAGGAGAGGACACCAGGCGGTTGGAGACTGTGACCTTTGCAGGGAAGGTGTTTAAGGTTAGAGTAGCAGTAAAGAAGAGGAAGGGAGAACTTCCATTTGTCCTCAAAGGGGCAATGTTGTGAAGCAGTAACAAAACAATATAAACATTGACACTCAAGATCAAAGTACACACAACACTGTACTGTACACAACTGAAAACTGTAGTCAAGTACTGAAAAATTAAGGAGTTAAGAGTGTTAAGTGGAACAGGTTTTGATCACGATAAAACTGTAAGAAATAGCTTGGCAGGCCGCATTAGAGTAGTATATCGATCACTCCCCTCCATTGGACTGGACGAGTCTCAGTTTCAGAGCCAGAGATTGATTTTGTGCTAATGTGTTGGCTACAGTCAATACTGTAGCACTGAGTGAAATCAGGGACATTTCATCTCACCTTCTCCACTTTCTTCTCCAGGATGTCCTTCATGATCTTGCAGAGGTTCTCAAACTTGGTCTTCAGCTCTTCCTGCTTCTTCTTCTGATCCTCATCCTCAGGCAGCTCCAGACCCTCCTTGGTCACTGAAACCAGGTTCTTGCCATCATACTCCTTCAGCTGTTGGACGCAGTACTCATCAATAGGCTCAATCATGTAGATGACTTCCAGACCAGCTTTGCGAAGGCGCTCCACAAACGCAGAGTTGGCCACCTGGTCTTTGGTCTCACCTTAAGAACACAGGTGAAGAATTAAAAGAAAGGTTGGTATAATTTAGATTTTTACGTACACAAATATCTTTCACTTTGATGTGATGGATGGGCGGAAGTATGAAAACAGGAAGGATGATTTGATAATGGCTTTTCATTGGTTGAAGTGTGTGTTCTCACCAGTGATGTAGTAGATATGTTTCTGGGTGTCCTTCATGCGTGTGACATAGTCCTTGAGAGACACCATCTCATCTCCAGAGGAGGAAGTGTAGTAGCGCAGCATGTCTGACAACTTCTTCCTGTTCTGAGAGTCCTCATGGATACCCAGCTTTAACAAAAAAAGACCAGAGAATTTGGATTATTAAACACAATCATTCTAAAGCCAATACAGTAAACTTAGATATTATGCACATTTTACATGATTTTCGTTTGGGACAGGAACTGCAAATGCAGTGCAGAAATTACACATCAATTCATTATGGGATGCCAACTATTCCCTGCTATCCATAAAGGTGGTATAAGATGGAGGTAAGAGGATCTGGGAATGGCCGTAAGATGCTTAGCTCAGGTTTAAGAGGACAAGATGGCGGGTGGATCAGACAGGTGGAGAACTACTACTGGTTAGTGGGGCAGTAAATAACGCTCCACAAGACCAGACATGTAAAGAAGAAAGGTGGTGAAACAGTCAATGGTGACAGCATCTACCCTTTAGGCAACAGTGTTTGAGGTCCTTCTCAGTTTAACCTGCAAGGTCATGTCAAAGTGTGAGAGCACTGGTGTTAGGAACAGGGAAGTTAGTAAGTGTGATAAACCAACCTTGATGTTCTTAGAGAACTGCTCGTAATACTTTGTGTAGTTTTCCCTGTCTTCTGACAGCTCTGTGAAAAGCTCCAGGCACTTCTTGACCAGGTTCTTGCGGATCACCTTCAGGATCTTGCTCTGCTGCAGCATCTCTCTGGAGATGTTCAGGGGGAGATCCTCGGAGTCCACCACACCCCTGACGAAGTCTGATCAAGAAACACAAACGGTTACTGCTTTACATTTAGCTTCGTGCCAAAGAAAATCTATGCCAATTACAGCGATGACGAGCAGACAATAAAGCTAAAAAGATTTGCAGAGATAATAAATTCTCATTATAATCTGTTTACAAGAACAATCTGACACATAAAATGAATATCTACAATGTCTGGTCTTACTGAGGTACTCTGGGATGAGCTCATCACAGTTGTCCATGATGAACACCCTTCGCACGTACAACTTGATGTTGTTCTTCTTCTTCTTGTTCTCAAAGAGGTCAAAGGGCGCGCGGCGAGGCACAAAGAGCAAGGCCCGGAACTCCAATTGGCCCTCCACTGAGAAATGCTGCAGGGGGAAACCAACAGGAGGTCAACGACTCAACTGATTTGTCAATGAACCTTACTTATGGTTCAGAATAAACAGTGTTGCAACTTGGATGCAAAAGGACAACTGCCATTTCCTGGTCTAATACCATACACTATATCCTGTATTTGTTTTGTGAGGTTGGGATTTAGAGAGATATGAGGACTACAAATTAGTTATCAGCTACTGAAGTTCTTTGCGTTCCATGATGGAATTGGCATGCCTCACCTTGACTGCCAGGTGTTCCTCCCAGTCGTTGGTGAGGCTCTTGTAGAACTCTCCGTACTCCTCGTTGGTGATGTCATCTGGGTTACGGGTCCACAGGGGCTTGGTCTTGTTCAGCTCTTCATGGTCGATGTACTTCTCCTTGATCTTCTTCTTCTTCTTCTTCTTGTCTGAGCATTTGTCATGGTCATGATCATGATCGTGCTCATCATCTGAACCCACATCCTCGATCTCAGGCTTGTCCTCGTCCTTGTCGTCCTCGTCTTCCTCCTTCTCCTTCTTCTCCTCCTCCTCCTCCTCCGCCTCATCGTCACTCACCTCCTTGTCTCGCTCCTTTTCCACCTGACAAAGAAATATACATTATTTATACATCACTGAAACTAGATATATACTGTATCGTACATAGAAACATTCATATAAAATGCAGGGCTTGAAATTGCGACCATTTTGGTAGCAAATGCTCTTGATATTTAACCTGTGCAACCTCAAAATATACTTGGGAGCATTTGTGTGAGTGCAAATAATCGTTTGGGTGCGACCTGTTTTATTTTTTTATTAAACGCAGGCTAATTAGCCTACTGCACAGTATGTCCCTGTTGTGAGCTCTGTCTTCATGTCACACGGAGCCAACTCTCACTCAACCTTTAAAGAGCTGAAAAGACTTTAAAAACCTACGGTGGGTGCTCGTACATTTTTGCTGGTACTCTTAACTTTTTCAAGTTGGCAGCACCAGTGCTACCAAATAAAAGTTAATTTCAAGCCCTTAAATGGCCTTTATTTGGTATGGACCAAGGCACATACATTATTTTAACAATCTAAGAAATATATTTTCGCTGGGAATACTTACAAAAAGTGTGATGGGGTAGCCAATGAACTGTGAATGCTTCTTCACAATCTCTTTGACCCTTTTTTCCTCGTGGTACTCGGTCTGGTCATCCTTCAGGTGCAGGATCACCTTGGTGCCACGCCCAATAGGCTCATCTACAGGATGACATCACAGTTAGAATTGTCTTCTTTTTTTTTACTGACATGCATACTACTCCAACACAGACCCAGTGTCACAGAACTGAAGTCAAGTCAGACATAGCCAATGAATGAAAAGGAAGTTTACTGAATAAAGAAAAAAAAACTTTATTTGTCTGCATTAGCTGTGCTTACTGTTATCAACTTTAACTGTGAAGGAGCCACCAGCAGACGATTCCCAGATGTACTGCTCGTCATCATTGTGCTTGGTGATGACGGTCACCCTCTCAGCTACCAGATAAGCAGAGTAGAAACCCACACCGAACTGGCCAATCATGGAGATGTCAGCTCCAGCCTGCAGAGCCTCCATGAAGGCCTTGGTACCAGACTTGGCAATGGTGCCCAGGTTGTTGATCAGGTCAGCCTTGGTCATGCCGATGCCTGTGTCGATCAGGGTCAGGGTGCGCTCTTGGGGGTTGGGAATGATCTCGATTTTTAGGTCTTTGCCCGAATCCATCTTACTGGGGTCAGTCAGACTCTCATATCTGATTTTGTCCAAAGCCTATAAAAAATTTAAAAAAAAATCAATGAACTAAGTAAGACTTTATTTATATAGCACATTTCATACAAGAATTGTAGCTCAAGGTGCTTTACATAAAATCAATAAAAACAATACTACAAGTGATAAACAATTCAAACAAATAAAAATCCCAATAAGATCTCTGTTCAAGAGAGAAAACAACTTTAAAAGTAGGAAAAGGGTTTGACAAGTCAACTTTTAGTCCCAGAAGTGTATTCATTCAACGTCATCGACAAATACATAAAATCAATAATAATAGATTAGCCTAATGAACGATAAAACGTAATCGCAATATCAAACAGATACTGTATTTAACGTGGGGGCTTTTCCTGCTTCAGAAGTAAAAAAAAAAAAAAGAAAAACTTACATCAGAGGAGTTGGAGATGAGCTCTCTGAGGAAGATCTCTTTGTTGGAGTAGAAGGTGTTGATGATCAGAGACATCAGCTGAGCAATCTCAGCCTGGAAGGCGAAGGTCTCCACCTCCTCCTCCATGGGCTGGTCGTGTGCCTCGGGCATCTGATGACGGCACACGGATGAGCAAACAGGCTTGGAAGGAGCAAACACACTTCAAAGGGTACACAGCGAGAATGTGTGTCCTCTTCACAGTGTTTTCATGGCACTTCCCAGACAACATACATATATTGTGCTGCCAAGGTTTTTCTCAGGGCACAGAAGGTGAGTCACTAGCTGTGACGTAATTGGCACAGCAAAAAAAAAAAAAAAAAGGGTTACACTGTATGGACAGTTATGTAATCTAGTTATGCGAATAAAGATGGATCTTTGGCTAAGGTGCTCGCAATAATCAATTGCTCCTGAACCTCTAAAAACTTCCTGAGAGACTAATGGCTTAGGAGAGACAGGTGGTGTGACAGACTGATCTCTCTGTTCTGCTTACTGATGCATTAGGGTAATCCATCCTTAGAGAACAAACAAAAAGAGATCTACTTGTCCCTATCATGATCAAATAAAGGCTATTACACGATCAAGATTAAGTGTATGGTTTGACAAGACATAGACTAAAAGTCGTATGTCTTCTCGGCATGTTCCTCTAAAATCGGATCGTTCTAGAGTTTGATCAAATTATTTCAATTTTGAATCTCACTAAGCACATTCAAGACATACTGTGTGGTAGTAGATGCCTGTAAAGGGGTGATCAGGCTGATGGAATTATAATTCTTTATGCACTTGAAGCCGAGTAGCACATGGCTTGAGATGCCACAGCCTAAAGAGAATACTCCACCTGTCGGTTCGCGCAGCAAACGACATGATGTTTCTAGAAACTACTAGATAACACGATTAATTCATCTCAAACCGAAACTCTGCTTTCATGATTAAGGGAAACCTGGGGAACCTAAATATCAGTGTGTCACGACAGTTAGTGTACGAACGGAAAATCACCCCAATAAAATGCGCAAAGTCAACTTAAATTAACTGTACATTAACGTTAAATTAACTAACATTACAAATTAATCCGTCTTTGAGAGGATCTAAGCACGTGGCAGCAGGTTTTTAAACCACATATAGCTAGGAATAGATTTGATTACTGTAGTTAGTTAAATGCAATATTGTACGGCAGCAAGGTACGGTACAATAAATGTGTGAAGTACAATACATAGCCTACATTGGATAACGTTAGACAAAATACTTCTCAGGCACCGACTACAGCAGTTAAATTATGAAAAACAATGATTTAACGTTTTAAAACACAACCATGTCATTTTCATATTTTCCTAATTCTCCACAGAATCGTTTGGTATGTTGGGTACAGTACGTGTAGTTTTAGCTAGCTAGCTACCTTAAACCCTACTTTTCTAAATGATGTATATAAGTAGTTTTCTTTAGTGTGACTAGTGTATGTCTTACCTTTCTATTAGGTGTGAAAAATGCCTACAGTCTTCGTGTGAGGTTGGTCCTCAGTTGACAACAACGCTGTCTTGCCTAACGATGGGGAAGGGAGAGCAGGATGGGTTTTATACCGTCCCGGAGTGTTCGAGAAATCTTCAGCTTCGAGAACAGTCTGGAATATTCCAGGCTATAGCTCGTGTGTGTGCTGTGTGAGTGGGGCAAAGCAATGTCAATCATACAGTATAGTTACTCAGTCCACGCCCATCGTTCATTCAATTCTGTTGTGGAAGGCGGGCATAGAGGAGTCGTTCAGATTCAGTACTGAAGACAAGAACGTGGATTTCATGTAGATGCATTTGCTGCAGTTTTTTTGTCGACATAGTTGCATAATGAGTTATACAAATGATACGATTCAACTGGTTATATATTTGAATATATATGTTTTAATACAAAGCCTTATTTTTTTAATACAAAATATTTCACTCTTACAAAAATGAAAATTGGTAAAACTCCCGTTGAATTCTTATTGAAGTGTTGTTGACACTTCAAGTGCAATTGAACAGACAGAAAATGTGTAATTATAGTTGATGAATTGATAATGAATAGCTGATATATTACAATCAAGTGATGGACCTCACAGTGAAGTTAACTTAAAATGATAAAAATTGATATAAATTAACAGATTAAAAGGGCAAAAGGAAGATATGTACTTCCATAATTATTAGTCAACTTCCTCCATTCTTGATGTGTCATCATCACCTTCCAAGACAGGCATATCATCCTCACTGGGCTGAAGGATATCATCAACTGCTGAATCATCATCATCAATGCCTGAAATGCAGAGAAGATAAGGACAACATGAGTAAAGAACAGCCCTCCTATCTAGTGTGTATTAGACCCCCCAAAATAATTATCAAATCCTTGTATCTTTATGTCATCAGAACAGTCAACTGAACTCACCAAGGCCAAGCTTAATCATCCGGTAAATACGGTTTGCATGGGTCTGGGGGTCCTCCAGAGTGAAGCCTGATGACAACAGAGCTGTCTCGAACAACAGGATGACAAGATCCTTCACTGCTTTGTCATTTTTGTCCGCCTCTGCCTTCTCTCTAAGGGTCTCCACAATGGGATGATTGGGGTTAATCTCAAGGTGCTTTTTGGCTGTCATGTAGCCCATGGTGGAGTTGTCTCTGAGAGCCTGGGACTTCATGATCCTCTCCATGTTGGCCGTCCAGCCATAGGTGCTGGTCACGATGCAGCAAGGAGAGGAGACTAGGCGGTTGGAGACTGTGACCTGTTATTATTGAAAACAATATATTAGTTGACATATTCTTTGCGTATTTGTGTTTATAACGTTGCTGCTGTGTTTGAGCAAAGTTGAAACTGCAAGCATACCTTCTCAATCTTCTTGTCAAGAATGTCCTTCATGATCTTGCAGAGGTTCTCAAACTTGGTCTTCAGCTCTTCCTGCTTCTTCTTCTCGTCCTCATCCTCAGGCAGCTCCAGACCCTCCTTGGTCACTGAAACCAGGTTCTTGCCATCATACTCCTTCAGCTGTTGGACGCAGTACTCATCAATAGGCTCAATCATGTAGATGACTTCCAGACCAGCTTTGCGAAGGCGCTCCACAAAGGCAGAGTTGGCCACTTGCTCTTTAGTCTCGCCTAAAAGAGAGAGTGCACGATGAGTCACACGTTGTTTGAGGTTTTCTTTTTGCAAAAATGTATGTTCAATTGAACGTGTTCCAAAAGAAGGAAACGTGGATTTAAATAACTCACCAGTGATGTAATAGATATGTTTCTGTGTGTCCTTCATGCGTGCAACATAGTCCTGGAGGGACAGCATCTCATCTCCAGAGGAGGAAGTGTAGTAGCGCAGCAGCTCTGACAACTTCTTCCTGTTCTGAGAGTCCTCATGGATACCCAACTAGATAGAGAAAAAAAGGAACAAGTTTTGAATCTGTTATTAAACACTTAGACAGGTAAAGTAGTCTCAAAAAGATGGCTCGTAAAGTCGCGAGTATCCATTTTCAGATGGGCTTACCTTGATATTTTTTGAGAATTGTTCATAACACTTCTTGTAGTTTTCCTTGTCTTCTGACAGCTCTGTGAAGAGCTCCAGGCACTTCTTGACCAGGTTCTTGCGGATCACCTTCAGGATCTTGCTCTGCTGCAGCATCTCTCTGGAAATGTTCAGGGGGAGATCCTCGGAGTCCACCACACCCTTGATGAAGTCTGACAAGGATCACAAAAGCAATTGGTCAACTCTCAACCAAGGACCTAAGTATTATGGTAGAGACACTGATGGTGAAATTACTATTGCGGGTATAGCACTCACTGAGGTACTCTGGCATCAGCTCATCACAGTTGTCCATGATGAACACCCTGCGCACGTACAGCTTGATGTTGTTCCTTCTCTTCTTGTTCTCAAAGAGGTCAAAGGAAGCCCTTCTGGGCACAAAGAGCAGGGCACGGAATTCCAGCTGTCCCTCAACCGAAAAATGCTGCAAAAACCATGAATTCATGAGATAAGCATTTATCCATTCTGTCTCATAAGGATTGTATGACAATCCTTTCTGGGGGGAAAAAATTTAATTTGGTGTGTTTTGTCAAACATTCAAATATGTACCTTGACTGCCAGGTGGTCCTCCCAGTCGTTGGTGAGGCTCTTGTAGAACTCTCCGTACTCATCGTTGGTGATGTCGTCTGGGTTACGGGTCCAGATTGGCTTGGTCTTGTTCAGCTCCTGGGCATCAATGTACTTCTCCTTGACCTTCTTCTTCCTCTTGTTCTTCCCGTCCTTGGTGTCCTCGTCTTCATCAGAGCCTACGTCCTCAATCTTAGGCTTGTCTTTGTCCTCGGCGGTGGCAGCATCCTTCTCAGCCTCCTCCTCCTTCTCTCCATCCTCAAGGTCAACCTCCTTCTCTCTAGACTTCTCCACCTTCAAATACAGATATTTGTATTTTAAACTGGTTTTAGGGTATCTTAATGGAGGATTTTGTTACTATTATGTTGATCCAAGAGGTATAATAAAATAGTAAGGATTCAAATTGAACTTACATAGAGTGTGATTGGGTAGCCAATGAACTGTGAGTGCTTCTTCACAACTTCCTTAACGCGCTTCTCCTCACAATATTCAGATTGGTCCTCCTTTAAGTGCAGGATCACTCTGGTTCCCCGGCCAATAGGCTCGCCTGTTGGATGTGTAAAAAACAAACCACATCATTTTTCATTGGATGTGGAATTAAATTATGTTGAACAAGCATTTTAATAGGTACAATCTGTGTTTGAATTGTTGTGATTGAGTAGCTTACCAGTGTCAACTTTAACTGTGAAGGAGCCGCCAGCTGCTGACTCCCAGATGTACTGCTCGTCATCATTGTGCTTGGTGATGACAGTCACCCTCTCAGCTACCAGATAAGCAGAGTAGAAACCCACACCGAACTGGCCAATCATGGAGATGTCAGCTCCAGCCTGCAGAGCCTCCATGAAGGCCTTGGTACCAGACTTGGCAATGGTGCCCAGGTTGTTGATCAGGTCAGCCTTGGTCATGCCGATGCCAGTGTCGACCAAGGTCAGGGTGCGAGTACGCAAGTCAGGTGTGATCTCAATCTTCAGGTCCTTGCAGGACTCAAGTTTGCTGGGGTCTGTCAGGCTCTCATATCTGATTTTGTCCAAAGCCTGCCATAATAATAAAAGGAGATCACATTAGGGGTTCAGAGATGGGGTTCAGGAATGTTCAGTGATGGGGTTCATAATAACCAGTGTAAATCATGTATAGAATACTGAGTGTGCACAACCTTTTATCAAGTAGTTTGTTTTGTATTTAGGATTTATCAAACCAGACAGGGACGTTGAGAACAATTTCTTTATATGACGGTTATGTTGTCAAATATAGACGGGTTAACTTCAGATGTATATTTTATTTACTTACATCAGAGGAGTTGGAGATGAGCTCTCTGAGGAAGATCTCTTTGTTGGAGTAGAAGGTGTTGATGATCAGAGACATCAGCTGAGCAATCTCAGCCTGGAAGGCGAAGGTCTCCACCTCCTCCTCCATTGCGGGGCCGGCTTTCTCTGGCATCTGTGAAGAAAATGGCAGAGGTTTCATTTTTTATGCAGGAATATTCAGTCAAATCCCTGCCTCTGTCTGTATATGTTAAGAATACATTTCAAATAATGTATAGGAGATAGAAAACCAAAAACAACCCAGTTTGGACCCCTGTTATCGACTATTAGAAGTGAGTGTCAGTAAAATGGGAAATAATAATAATTAATCTAGCGTGACCTGCATCGAATCAAATTATAGTTTGTATTTAATGTCTTGTTATTTTGCACATTTTTGTTGTTGCTTTGGAGAAACCCAGGTTTTGACATTCATTTTGTTCATGAAGCAAGTCGTCATCTCGAAAGCTAGGAGACTAATGAAGAGACGCAGAGGCAGCTGCAGCTCAGGATCACATTGCAAAAGCCCCATCTGTCAATCAAACCCTTGCCGTTTCAAAAGACGGTCTTTCACACCCACATGGCAACAGCTGCAATAGCACCATGTGACTCCGGTTCTCTGAAATGGAGCACTAGAAATGTCAACTTTTGTCTCAAATACGGTTTAATTTGATCTTTTAGCAGTGGAATATATTTCCAAGTGCTTGGCTGCATCTTTATTTAAACGTTTTCGGTCAATTGTCCTGAAGTTATATAGGCCCCCTGACAGCCTTTGCAAGCTCTAAGGCTTTAAACTTCTGCATTGAAAGTTAGTCGTTAACCACTCAAGCAAATGTTTCTTTATAGACATTACCGTCATCAAAATTATCCACAATTCACTATTTCTGTTCATTTCAAATACCATTGCCTGTGAGACTTCGTGTAACAGGTATGCAGCATGTGTCTTTCCTTCAGGGTCATACTTTTGGCCATGTGCTCCCGTCCTTTCACAAAGACATCTACAGCATCCAGAAATCATTTGTTGCCTTCTACCCACTGAGCTTTTATCATGGCAGTGCTATTCTGTATGATGGTAATGCATCCCTGTACTTTCCCATGTGTTTGCAAGTATGCTCCCTTGCATCCCCTCGATTGTAACATCAAATTACCATCATCAAATTATATAATAATTATGTCATCAGATGAGTAGAATGTCTTACCTTGAATTTTTTTTAATGAACTTCTGAGCTTTGCGTCTTCCTGAATCTGTTAGTAGAATGAATAGCTGAGTTGAGTAGTATAGCTGAGTAGTAAAAATCTCAGTGTATCACTGCTCGTCCTGTGTGTCCTGTAGTCCTCTAACCTTTCAGGTCAATTTATTCTCACTGTCTTCAGACCCCCAGGTCTGTCCTGGTCTTTATATACTCAAGGGGTGCCTTTCTGGAAGCTCCCATTCAGAAGGTTCTAGAATAAACCCCAGGGCGGGGTCGGGTGTGTGAGTGGTTTGTAGCCGTAAACCGCTTGTGTCCTTATAGGGCTGTGGAGTCACAAGGGGTATCTGTCAGTCAGCGCAAGCCATCTTCTGATAGAGTGTGGCAGGCCTGGCCCACCTCCGGGCGCCTTGTCAACGTCACAGCTGTGCGCCCTGACACCGACACCACCTGCTTCCAGCACTGGATAAACGCGGGCCAGAAGGCCTCTGAGAGAAAACAGGCCTCAAATCTTTTTTGGGACCGTGAGATTGAGGAGAATAGCTCATGTGCTTAAGCCACAGTTCCACTAGAAATTCAGACAGGTGGTTATTTTGGTCCTTTTCTGTTTACGAAGAAAAGAGGTGTACACCTAAGATTCTGAGTTTTTACACTTAAAATAGTTGTTCATTAGATCTCATATAGTTGAACACATTCAAAATCAATCAAATGCATTTTTATTTTATATTCAAGAACGTTTTGTTGTAAATGTTGGCACACATGGAAAATAATCGAACTGGCAACCTTCAGATTACTCACATACTCACTGACTCACATGAAACCAGTTCAAATGTAAAACACAGGCCTAGACGGTAGAAGATAATTGATTATACTAGTGAAGACTAGAATATTCGTGTAGTGATGACTAGGGTGCTATGACTTCAGCTATACAGAGGATGGCACTGCTATTCATTTCTACCACACCAGTAATCTGAACGTTAAAAGTTGTTAACGCTGTCTCCTTAGAAACATCCAGATGAAACAGCAGACCATTTTAAATATACCTTGACCTCAATTGAGCATGATGAATCCTCGCTTCTTGGTTTCCAACTTCTACAGTGCAAGTTAACACAATATGATTGTGATCTTCCAGTCTGAGTCGTGGGTATATGATAGTCATGTTTTCATTTAATTTCAACTGGCGTTTCAAATGTACTCTTCTCTTTTTATAACTTGATCAGACATGGGAGAGAATTAGAGAGAAATTAGTTACACATGAGCAAACCTTTGACGTTAAACGTTTCAGTGTGGAATACTTTAGCGCAGACGTGAGCACACTCGGGTATGAATATAATGTATTTTTTGTTCTATTTTTTTACATATTTAAGCAGTTAACTTTATACAATGCTATTTGTCTAATTCTGGCATCTTTCTTAAGCTAAGACGTTTACTCAACAATCACGAAGACTTTACTCATCCCCCTGAAAGCAAATGACCATAGTTTTGTTTAGATCCTAACATTTCCGTAAAGTAGCTTTGCAAAAACACTGATAAATCGGAACACAGTACACCGCAGGATAGCCCAAGTACTCTTAACAAAAGTTACTCCTAAGTTCTGGAATCAACGGCTGAACGCATGCACTGTGGGTAAGATCCGGGGTTTGGACAGGATGAACGCCAATTTCCAAGATGGCGGCGGAGGGAGGAGGGAAGGAGATGAACGAAATTAAAACTCAATTCACCACTCGGGAAGGTGTCTATAAACTCCTCACTCACTCCGAATACAGCCGCCCAAACAGGGTGCCTTTTAACTCACAGGGCTCGAATCCAGTTAAGGTATCATTCGTTAATGTGAACGATCAGTCCGGTAACGGCGACAGAATCTGTTTCAATGTGGGCCGGGAACTGTACTTTTATATTTACAAAGGCGTGAGAAAGGTAAATAACATCGTTTTATTATAACGCATTTAAAGCAATGGAGATAATGTCTGTCTTCAAATATGTTGCATTATGCCTGTCAATTTGGTTGTTTCATTGACGTGCGCAGATAGCCAGTCAAGCTAGGCCATATATCTGGCCAGCTAGCTAACGTTAGCTACCTAGCTAATTTAGCTAGCATCGCCACAGTTTGTTTTGCCCGCACCTTGTCCGGGATGTGCTAAGTGTAGCTCACTAGCTAACTAGTTGTAACGAAGTTAACGCCCGCATTCTAGTGCTGGCGAACTTTTCAACTTGCCGGTGCAGCGTGTGTGACATTACATTCTTTCGAGGCTGAATTGCACTCGAAATGTTCACGCTTAACCTTGGAGTGAAGGAATGGCTCGTCATGAGATGAGTGCGACACGATGTTGACATCCAGTGTGACACGTCCCGTCATTGACAATAGGCACTGTAAAGTAGAATGTATATTGACAGATTCATTGCAGTACTGACCTATTCAGTTAGCTAGGGGTTATAATAATGTATTGTGTGCTAACATTACACAGAATGGTCGTTAGTTAGACAGGCCTCGATGTTAGTCTGAAGGGAGACAGTGTTTGTGTGTCTGTCATTTAATGACAGTGTGTTTGTGTGGAACAATGCTGGGCTATTTTTGTTGATGTCATGCTCAAGTGAGCCTTGCCGGTTGCGGTGTTTGTGACCTCATGTTTGTACATGGGGGTGTTGTCATTTTAGCGAGAAGTGGTTGTTGACAGAGGTGGTTGTGGTGATGATCATCGCACACAGCTGTGGTTTCTTCCATAGTAGCCTAACGCACCTTACATTCAACCCTGTTATTGAATATGTCTTTAGAACTGATTGTGAAGTTATAGTCCAAAAAAGGTTGATATATTGTGTCAATTTACATCTAATCATCCCATTGACTAAGTGCTACCTTACTTATATCCCATTGCAACCCCAGTTGATTAGTTGCTGGTGGATCATTGGCCATATTGATAATCTCAATCCTATCCAATTTGCGAGTGGATCATTTATTATATTGATAACATCAATCCTATAAACTCTGAACAAGCAAGTTAATTGTAGGTGATGTTTCTGGAGTTCACATAACAGCAACTTAACATTTTCACCAGTTTGGCCCTAGTTCAGCTTGATCTAGTTTTAACTTTGCATAGCCCAGCCACCTGTTGGTAGACACAGGCACTGCAGGGTAACCTACATTCCCTTCTGGGCCTCAGTCTCTAGGGTAATGATTGCCAGTGTTTCAGACATCATTACCCCCAGATAGGTGCAGAAACAGTGTCTTGGGTCCAGTGTAGATGATAACAAGTATTACCAGTTGCTACTTGTTTGATGAAGTCAATTGATTGGATCTGCTGTAGCCTTGGACTGGAGGTTTATTTTTGATTGCGTTCGTGCTGTTGGTGCATTTTCTGTGTCAAAATCTTCTACCAGACAATCCCTGAAGACAAGAGTCAGATTGTTGTTGGGCTGTTCAAAGTCATCGCAGGGATTCGTGCTTGGATATGTCGGATTTAGTTACAGCAGATCTTTTTGTGATAATGAACTAAAGGCATATGTGGTGTGTAATAACGTGTCCTCGAACCTTCCAGGCAGCAGATCTTAGCAAGCCTATAGACAAGAGGATATACAAAGGAACGCAGCCCACGTGTCATGACTTCAACCCCCTCACTGCCACGGCGGAGAGCGTGTCCCTGCTGGTGGGCTTCTCTGCCGGACAGGTACAGCTCATCGACCCCATCAAGAAGGAGACCAGCAAGCTCTTCAATGAGGAGGTGGGTACCCCACTCCCTTATGGATCAGAGTTTGTGTCTTTTAATTACCATCTTGAAAGCAGATTGCATGTCCACCATAGCCTCTCTTCTCTGCTTGTCCCACACAAGTCAGTACATGAATGGAACAAAACAAAAAATACAGGTAGTCAATGAATGTCTACTTCCTGTACTTTCTGCGAGGCGTAGACAGATCATTTCCATGTACGATTGTCAATGATCGAGTGTCAAATTCCAAGAGTGCCGTACTTTTCTGAAAAGCAGGTGTTCTCACAAGCTTCTTTGTCTCTCCTCCCCCAGAGACTAATAGACAAGTCTCGGGTGACGTGCGTGCGGTGGGTCCCTGGTTCTGAGAGCCTCTTCCTGGTGGCCCACTCCAGCGGCAGTTTGTACCTGTACAACGTGGAGCACACCTGCGGCACCACGGCGCCCCACTACCAGCTCCTAAAGCAGGGCGACAGCTACGCCGTGCACACCTGCAAGAGCAAGTCCGCCCGCAATCCCTTACTCCGCTGGACGGTGGGTGAGGGGGCGCTCAACGAGTTTGCCTTCTCCCCGGACGGTAAGTTCCTGGCCTGTGCCAGCCAGGACGGCTTCTTGCGGGTGTTTGGCTTCGATGCCGCGGAGCTCCACGGAACCATGAAGAGCTATTTTGGCGGGCTGCTGTGTGTGTGCTGGAGCCCGGACGGACGGTACATCGTAGCGGGCGGCGAGGACGACCTGGTGACCGTATGGTCGTTCTCAGACTGCAGGGTGATCGCAAGGGGTCACGGTCACAAGTCGTGGGTGAGCGTGGTGGCGTTCGATCACTGCACGACCAGCGTGGAGGACAGCGACCCGCCGGCTGAGTTCAGCGGCAGCGACGAGGAATTCCACGAGCAGATCCATTTCGGAGCAGGTAGAGACCGGGCCAACAGCAGCCAGTCACGCCTCTCCAAGAGGAACTCCACAGATGGGAGGCCGGTCAGCGTGACCTACCGGTTTGGCTCAGTGGGGCAGGACACACAGATGTGCCTGTGGGACCTAACAGAGGACATTCTCTTCCCCCATCTCCCCCTGTCCCGTACCAGAACTCACACTAACGTCATGAGTGCCACCAGCCCCCCTCCTGCCACTGGGGTGACTGTTGCTACCACCACCACTACGACCACCACCACCAACTCCACCATCTCAAATCCCTCCGGCACAAACGGCAACAACAGTGTAAGCAGTAGTAGTAACAGTGGCAACCCCGCTAACTCCCTCCCTGCCCCCCTGCCTCGCTCCAACAGCCTGCCACACTCCTCCAACCCAGCAGGGGGCAGCACCCCCAACAGCCACACCGGGAGCAGCGGCAGCAGTACGAAGGGCGGCAGCATCATCGACAGCGCCTTCATCGCCACAGGCGTCAGCAAGTTCGCCACGCTGTCGCTGCACGACACGCGCAAGGAGCGCCACGAGAAGGACCACAAACGCAACCACAGCATGGGCCACATTAGCAGCAAGAGCAGCGACAAGCTCAACCAGCTGAGCTCGGCACGGACGGCCAAGGCAGACGCCGCTAAGACTCTGGGCACCCTGCTGTGCCCGCGCATGGAGGACGTTCCTCTGCTGGAGCCCTTGGTGTGTAAGAAGATCGCTCACGAGAGACTCACTGTGTTAATCTTCCTGGAGGACTGTCTGGTCACAGCCTGTCAGGAGGGCTTCATTTGCACATGGGCCAGGCCGGGGAAAGTGGTGAGTTGTTGATCCCTCCCCCCTCCCCCTGGTTACTGGGATGTGATTAATCCGCTGGCCTATACTGCAAAATCAGTCCCTAGAGATGGGACAAAAAAATATATATAAATGTAATAAATTGTTTAATAGTTACATTGATTAATAGTAGGCTGTATAATAGTTTCATACATGTTGGTATGTTAGGGTCGAAGACACCTCGTTTATAAACAGAGGTGCCAACTACCCTAACTTACCAATAGGACTAACTCCACAATACTTTCACAATTCTCATGTGTTCATTATTTGTTCCTCTCAGTCTAACCCAACTATCTCTCTCTCCCCCTCTATCTCTCTCTCTCTCTCTCTCTCTCTCTCTCTCTCTCTCTCTCTCTCTCTCTCTCTCTCTCTCTCTCTCTCTCTCTCTCTCTCTCTCTCTCTCTCTCGGACACAGGGTTTACTATCATCCCAGAACCCAGCCAACTCCCCCAGTGGGACAGTAGTATAGCCCTGGCTCCTGCTGCTCCTGCTGCTGCTGCTTAACCTAGCTCCATTGCACAGAGACGGGATCACCCAGACCCAGGCCCTGCAGCGCTGCTGTTCACTCTCACATCATCATCATCACCCCCATCATCATCACCATCATCATCAGTGTGATTCCCACCTCCCATGCTCTGATTGGGTTCCTTTTCATGTCCAGATAGCTGTGACTGTGTATGGTAGTACCAACACGCTGTCTGACAAGTGGGGAAAGGATGTGAGAGATGCAAGCTTGAACAGGTCTTGGAGACTTTTACTGTTTCGTTTGATCAGGGATCTGAGCAGGCTGCTTTCAGTTTGCTTCCACCTTGGTTCTAATCAGCTTGTGTCCAGCTTAGTCTGAAAACAACCTGTGGCTTCCTTTCCATGTGGGGACTGACCTGAAGGAAATTGGACAGGGGTAAGCGCAGTGTGGGGAAGGCTTTATCCAGGTCGACAACAGGGTCCTATGTGGGAACTTCTGCCATATTTTATACACATCTCTTGTACCTGGCTTCTTCCAAACAAACCGCACAGGACGTAAGGACAGGCAGGTTGTTGTCAGAATAGGCTCTAGTCTCTCGTCTGGTCTTTCCTCTGGTCTCTCCTCTGGTCTCTCCTCTGGTCTCACCTCTGGTCTCTCCTCTGGTCTCTCCTCTGGTCTCACCTCTGGTCTCACCTCTGGTCTCTCCTCTGGTCTCTCCTCTGGTCTCACCTTCCTGACTGGCTCTGATACAGCTCGATCTCACGCTCACAGATAAGGGAGTCATTTGCTTCCTTTACCAAGACAAAAAAAGGCTTTTGAAAATCTCAATCAGAATATCATAGCTTGAGTATTTTGCACTGATTTTTCTTGTTCTGTAATTTTCTGTTTCTTTTTATTTTTTAATTCATTTAAGTATGACGGGACATAACGTTTTCTTTTCTTTTTTGGAAGAAGGCCTTGGATGCACTTGGGATTATGGGATTATGACGTCATCCCCCTCTGTCTGAACTCTGGATGCTGCAATCATAGGTTTTTTTAAAGAAAGAAAAATAAGATAAAATTGTTTGCACTTAATAGTTTATTAGAAGAGAATGGCTTTACAATTTTGGAGTGTGCAAGGACTCCCTGACAAGGTTGGAATATAAATAGAATAAAAACCTTTGTATCTATTGAACATTTATTTTAATATTGTTTCAGATTAAAATGGGCTCTGTATTATATATGTAAATATTGTACTTCAATGATTTATGGTTGAAATGATCATTATTTCTAGTTGGAAGTTCCTCATTTCAGAAAATAGTGATATTTCTAATGCAGAAAATATATACATAATAATATTAAAATGAATCTTGAATATGCAGGTTAATGTTTCTTTTCTGTTGTACATAAAGAAAATTCAGGTGTATTTTTCTTAATGAAACATTTGGTATAGGAGATGTCTATGAAATCCTCTTAACTAATAGGTAGTGCTGAGCGCTAGCTAGCCTGTGGCTGCAGGGTCCTCCAGGTAGGCAGGAAGGCCGAAGTGCAGCCGTCTAACTCAGCCATCACTCAGAGCTCAGGTAAACCACAGAAGACTAAGACTGACATAGTCCCTTCACCCATTAGCACCAGTGCATTGACATGTGTGAATAACTCACTCACCTACATAACCAACCAGACTGGTCCGGTGTTGCGTCATGGGGGTGGAGGTCATGGGTGCTATGAGGAACGATGATGGGGACTGATGTCGTCATTGTGTGAACTGACTGACACTGTGTTGATAAAACGTCAGTACTTGATGGTAAGGGTGCTTGGATCCAGCAAGTACTCAGAGCACCCACAGAGGAGGGGTGTGAGGATTCTAACAGTGGGAGCTTTTTCCTCCATGTTATATCTATTAAACAGCTTTGACAGACCACCTGTATCTGGCCTCTTTCTTGCGCATAGGGAACTAGTAACATTAGGGCCATTTTTTTTTTTTCAAAAAGCTTGGGTTAAGTTATGAGGATTATGCACAGAATTGTCCACAAGCATGCTGTGAAATTATTCACTTTGTGTAATGTTGAATCTAGTTTTAATAACTTGGCACGTGGTATGAGAGAAGCTAAGATTAACATATTATGTGTGAGGGCTTCGTGACTCCTTCCTGTTGGTGTTGCCCAGAGGGGGAAAGATGGTTCTCTCCTTAGCCTGCAGTGGAACCTCTTCTCTGGGCTGCAGGAACACCAGAACAGCCATGAGTGGAGTTCAGTAGGACATCACCACTCAGTTCAGATTGACAGGTCACTGATACATACAGTAGTATGGACATGAATAACCTGACTGCCCATGGTAAGCCCCAAGGTTGATCTTACAGTATTTATACAACTTACATAACTCATAGAACTTCTCAATCCACTTTTCTATGTATTTGAAAGTTTTTGAATCCTTACCTTACAACTTAAATAACTCATAGAACTTCTCAATTCCCTTTTCTATGTATTTGAAAGTTTTAGAATCCTTACCTTCTGGCAAGTGGAGCGATTGATCCTGTTGGTGATGGGTGGAAGGCGTTCTTGGTTGCCCCTGGCTGAGCAGAAGGGCAGGGAGTCGGGGCAAGCCCTGGGGGAAGGCTGGGTGGCTTGGTTCAGCCTGGGCAGTTTCACTGCCTGACAGGCCTGGAAAGGAGACACGATCAAACAGGCTGTGATAGGTGGAGTTGATTACTTTTGCAGTTGGAATGTTGGCCGGCCATATTGGCTTGGCACTCTAGTTGATCGGTGTTCCAAAATTCTGTGTATGTGTGTGTAAGGACCTGTCGCGTCCTGTGTTTCTGGTTGTCTCCAGCGCTGGGAGTGTGGGTGCTTCTCTGTCCTCTCTCTAGATCCATGCTGGTTTTTCGGGTCAGGCTAGTGGCTATCCTCTCCTCCAGCCTGCCAGAAAAATCAACATACCCACACACGTACAGTCACGGTTTTGTCTGCAAACGGTTGGGACAGTCAACAATACAATCATTGTGTTCAGTCAGGCTAGACTGGCAGAGTGGGTTGGTGTCCCAGAGACTCACCGCTGTTCTCGGAACCAGAGATGCTGCAGTGCAGCTCTGGAGCTGATGCGCTCCTCTGGGTCGTACTGCAGCATGCGGCGCAGCAAGGACATGCTCGTCTCAGAGCACTGAGGGATCAGAGCAGACAGACCTCTGCCTTTCCTCTTTGTAAAGTTGAAGGCCACCTTACGATATCTGACGGGAATGAGTCTACTTTCAAACTGTGGTTTCAAATGAATGGATATAGGGTAGAAAGTAGCATTAGAATTGCCTATTGACAGCAATCAGCTTGATTTACAGATTTCTGCAATCAGCTTGATTGTAATTTTTATTTTACTATGACTGGTTTTGGAAGAAGAACTGGCTGATCAACTATGGATGTCAAAGTGGTAGAAGCCCTTTACTCACGGCTTGAACTTCCTAAGAACAGCGGGTTTGGGTGTTCCCAGGACATCATGGATCTTTGACACCTGGTCAAGCTCACTGGATCCAGGAAAGAGAGGTCTAAACCTGGAGCGGACAGGAAGTCATGACAAGGGGTGAAAACCTGGAGAAGAAAAATGAAACTAGAAATAACAGCATATTCTAACGAGACATTTTGTTTCACCATAACATTTCAATAGTTCACGTTTCCTATAGGGTGACCGCTTGTTCTGATGCCCAGTGTAATGTATTCCTACGTGAGGATCTCATAGAAGACGCAGCCAGCGCTCCACAAGTCCATCTTGTGTGAGTAATGTCCGTCAGTAAGCAGACACTCCGGTGCGCGGTACCACCGGGTGGAGATGTACTCGGTGTAGGGAGGTCCTGCGTAGAGACTATTACAGGAGCCAAAGTCTCCCAGCTTCAGAGTGTTATGCTGTTGGGGTATTTGGTTCTAATACTGCATCTGTATTAAATGATGTTGAGATGTGAAGTGTTGTGGAGTGGACTGGCTGTCTCACCTTGATCAAAATGTTTTCAGGTTTGACATCCCTGTGAAAGATCCCGTTGCTGACAAAGTGAAGAAAGGTTGTGTTTTGTCCACCATGGCTGTTTTCTCATCTTTCTAAGTGTTATAAACAATAATTTACTAGGACTACTAGACTGTGCTTGCAGAATAACTCCAGAGCATACCTGTGCAGGTGGTGGAGAGACTTGCAAAGCTGGTACATGTAGTTCTGGATCTTGCTCTCTGGCATGGGATACTGGCGAGCTTAAAATAAAACATACTTTTTAGCATGTTAGATAGTTCGGATTCCTTTCTGGTCAAAGTCATATACTGTGAACAGTATGGTGAACTGTCCAACATCAGGTAGCCTGTATTGTTTGTATTTTGCATAACTTGTACTGTTCCTCAGTTACAATAACATGGGTGGATAGGTGAGTGGGATGACGGAAGAGAAGACATGGATGGATGGATGGATGAATGAATGGATGGATGGACGGATGGACAAACAGACATTGATTGATAGAACAGAACTTTTGGACATGTTGCCTCATGTCACTGACCTTTGATCAACTCAAATATATTCATCTCCATCAGTTCAAATACCAGGGACACTGAGCCAGTATCCAGATCACTAAACAGCCCACAAGACAAAAGAGAATGAGTCATTTTGATTTTGCGTCTGTTTTTTTCAGTTGATCTATTGACAGGATGTCTTGGATAGTTGGAGCAATAAGTTAATGAATTGGCTTGAATGTTTCAAAAGACCTATTCATCAAACAAACAGCAACATAAGATACTGTTGGGAAGCAGGTAATGTCATCATTACAACACATCTTACACCAATCAGCCAAGTTGCCTGAATCAACTACCACACATTAACTTGATCTAGTAGCTACTGTTGCTCAATACTCACAAAAGGATATCATGGAGCTGCAGGAGGTTGGGGTGTGAGCCCAGCCTCCTCAGAGCTTGGACCTCTCTCAGGTTGTAAACATGGTTCCAACTGAAAAACCACACAGAAGATTTACAGGAATGAATATAAAAATCTGTACCATGATGTGTATTACTTTTCGTGTTCAATTGGTGTCAGTGTAAGTATAAAAAGAGATATGTATGGTATCAGTTTACAAGTGTTGTGAGTTACCTTCTTAAAGTGTGCTTCAATGTCTTACAGGCATAGCATTTTCCATCCTCCAGACTTTTGGCCTTAACCACAACAGCATATGTCCCCTCTCCAATCTTCTTGATTGTTCTATATTCTATGACAGAACAGAAAAAACATGACATACTGAATGCTTGGGTATTGCCAGGAAGAATTTGGAAATATATTCAATCCAATAATGGCCCATAGTCCTTATGACATGTCCAAGTCAATCCATAAATAAAAGCACAAATGAATTAAGTTAAAATAATATAAATTTGCACTAAAATTCTTACTATTCATTCTTCAGTTTTTAGGTAGAGCTCTGAATGACATATTGCTCTTCACATGGCCACAATTAAAATGTAGACTGATGTGTAATACAGACACATACATCAAAACATATCCTAATGACACATTAATGGGAAATTGTGACATCATTCTGAGGGTCATAAGAGACCTCTGCCAAGTAAGGCCTGAACGAAAGCTGTGCAATTTAAAGGTAATTTCAGTAGGAGGCGGTATAAATAATATTACAAAAAATGTAGCCTATTGCCTATTGAACAATGTACATATTAAAACGTCTTACATTTAGTCATTTAGCAGAAACGTATCCAGAGCGACGTCTTAACAACGATAGAGATATTAAAAGGTTGGGTTACGAAGTATTGCCTAGGCTGAGCTGCAGCGTCTATTCACAGGCGCAAACCCACTACCGGACGGTACGGGGGATTTGACCTGCTCCGTTTCCGACCTGGGCCGGTACACCCCTCCTTAGACGACCTGGTAGTCCCGGGCTCCCCCAGGAGCACCATATCGATACCGAACTTAGTCTGGACACCCGTTCGACATAGTGGACTGCATCCCACAAACCCCAGGCTCATTCGATCCGACAACCTCAGCCTCCCGGTAACTTGGATTACAGGCACGCGCCACCGTGTCCGGCGAGATCTGAAGCTGCAAGAGTGGGTCATGAGTTGATTTCATGTGACGTCATCGAGAATGGGCTACATCTGCACAGCCTATTCATTTGTGCTTGAGTCGAATTCTCGTGTGTGTATTCATTGCATTCTAAATTAATGAATACAAATGTTTTAGGAAAACTTTTGGGGAATATGAGGTGCTATGAAACCCCCCAAATTAATAGCCTGTTGTTTGGATCTACTCTGTGACATAAGCAACCAAAGTAACTGTTGTTTTATTTATCAACACCATGGAGAAGAATTAAAAGGTTGTGTTCCGAAGTATTGCCTAGGCTGAGCTGCAGCGTCTATTCACAGGCGCAAACCCACTACCGGACGGTACGGGGGCTTTGACCTGCTCCGTTTCCGACCTGGGCCGGTACACCCCTCCTTAGACGACCTGGTAGTCCCGGGCTCCCCCAGGAGCACCATATCGATACCGAACTTAGTCTGGACACCCGTTCGACATAGTGGACTGCATCCCACAAACCCCAGGCTCATTCGATCCGACAACCTCAGCCTCCCGGTAACTTGGATTACAGGCACGCGCCACCGTGTCCGGCGAGATCTGATGCTGCAGGTGTGGGTCATGAGTTGATTTCATGTGACGTCATCGAGAATGGGCTACATCTGCACAGCCTATTCATTTGTGCTTGAGTCGAATTCTCGTGTGTGTATTCATTGCATTCTAAATTAATGAATAAAAATGTTTTAGGAAAACTTTTTTGGAATATGAGGTGCTATGAAACCCCCCAAATTAATAGCCTGTTGTTTTGGATCTACTCTGTGACATAAGCAACCAAAGTAACTGTTGTTTTATTTAACAACACAATGGAGAAGAATTAAAAGGTTGTGTTCCGAAGTATTGCCTAGGCTGAGCTGCAGCGTCTATTCACAGGCGCAAACCCACTACCGGACGGTACGGGGGATTTGACCTGCTCCGTTTCCGACCTGGGCCGGTACACCCCTCCTTAGACGACCTGGTAGCCCCGGGCTCCCCCAGGAGCACCATATCGATACCGAACATAGTCTGGACACCCGTTCGACATAGTGGACTGCATCACACAAACCCCAGGCTCATTCGATCCGACAACCTCAGCCTCCCGGTAACTTGGATTACAGGCACGCGCCACCGTGTCCGGCGAGATCTGACGCTGCAGGTGTGGGTCATGAGTTGATTTCATGTGACGTCATCGAGAATGGGCTACATCTGCACAACCTATTCATTTGTGCTTGAGTCGAATTCTCGTGTGTGTATTCATTGCATTCTAAATTAATGAATACAAATGTGTTAGGAAAACTTTTTGGGAATATGAGGTGCTATGAAACCCCCCAAATTAATAGCCTGTTGTTTGGATCTACTCTGTGACATAAGCAACCAAAGTAACTGTTGTTTTATTTATCAACACAATGGAGAAGAATTAAAAGGTTGGGTTCCGAAGTATTGCCTAGGCTGAGCTGCAGCGTCTATTCACAGGCGCAAACCCACTACTGGACGGTACGGGGGCTTTGACCTGCTCCGTTTCCGACCTGGGCCGGTACACCCCTCCTTAGTCGACCTGGTAGTAACCCACGCGAGCCTGCGGAGACCATACAAACTCCACACAGAAAGGCCCGGATTATTGCCCTCCTGAGCGATGACAGGCCCCAAGCAGGAATCTAATCCAGGACCTGCTGCAAGCAGGCAGCGTAAAGTCGTCAGAATCAGTTTCTATCATGGACACTTGAAGAAGAGTTGGGTGAGTTGCGTAAAGTTGATTTCCAGGCTTCCAATACCTTTACTTACCATACAAATTGTGTTTGTGAAAGAGAAACTTGGATTCGGCCGTTCTCTTTGCAGATCTGTTTTTGTTCCACCACTGGGGACCTGAGGTGAGGCAAGCCTGCAGGCTTGAGGACACACGGCATCCCTCTCATGGAAAATCTCTCATCAGAGCTAAGAGTCTCTCCAGCACTGACTGCTAACTCTCCTCCAAGAAGCACAAATCAATGTTCTATTACACTGAGTGTGTGTAAATCCAGATTGGAGTCACATAAATGTCTCATACGAACCTAATGCACTACCTGAATTAAAATAAGCCTGTATGTGTCTAAATAATTTCTGGAGTGAGGTTATATTAACCATTTACTTTTCATATTTTCACGTTGCGGTTAGGTAGATCTTGATGGGTGATGGCCAGTGTTAAATGTGTATTTGTGAGTGTTGGGTAAGATAGTTACAAACATTAGATCATACTGTGCACCAAAAACAGTCAGTTGGTCCAAAGCAAAAACTTGAAAGAGAATGCATAATAAGATATGGGTCTTTCTTGACTCTGAGAACAGAATGAACCATTTCTCTACATAAGCTGTATTACCCATCCAGTGAAATTCTCTCATGTGTATATGCTTCTGTATTGACCTATTTATACAGCAAAGTGTGCAGTGGTGATCAATGATTTATAAGTATAGCCACTCAGAAACGTAAAAGCTTTGGGCTGTTGAAAGCATGGTTGTTCTCGATAGAGATGCTGTAATACAACAATGTTATACAACATTAATACAACTCAAAACTGACAAAATTCATAAGATTGGAATGCAAATGACTTATTGATTTGCTTCCTGGACACCGTATTTGTCGTAGTCTGTAATGGATATTAATGGATGGTAAAAGAATAGTCAACCAATGTGGCTTTTGCCTCGAACCTAACACCAACACTGAATCACTATAGATACTTGTTCTGGGCAAAAGCCAACCCATAATGCAATATAATAATAATAATATCAGGCTGAGTCATGATGTGAGTAAAATTCACAAGTCACATGGTCACACAGCATCCCAGAGCACTGTCATATGCCGTTAAAAAAGGCCATAACAGAAAAGGGAACTGCTTCCTGACCTGTGTGTATCTTATGTTTTGATGAAATGCAACTTCTCCGTCAAATAGACCATGGAAAATTAGGATATTTTTTATGCATCTATTTATCCGTGGATCATTTTACTTATACTAGTACGCATCATAATAAACACAGCCAAATGTCGGCTTCTTCTATTGTTTAGGACGTGCAAAGGGTGCAACATCAACACTTGATATTGTGAATAATTAATAATATGGATAGAGTTGGGGAGACTAGTGGAGGGTTAGCAGTTATTCCAGGTCTTCGAACAGAAAGCCTGGTCTGGCTTTACAACATGTGGCTCCTGGGGGAGGGGAAAATCAATGCTGCCTCAGTAAAGCCACTGAGCTCGGCCCTCTGAGGAAACAGTCAATACTGAGCTCTGGACTCTTGAGTTCTTATAATGTAAATGCACTGCCTTACCACGCTAACACAAAGAATAATGAGAAACTTGTGTCTGTATCTTGTAAATCCAGCTATGGACTTCCGTGCGTTACTTGTGAATTTATATTGACTAAAACCAAAAGGTCGTTTTGCAGCCATTGAGTTTTCTGTTTCAAGGATGACCACTTCACTGTGATGGCATGGTTGGGAAGAGGAAGCATAAAGTGCAGCCTCATGAAGAAACTTGATATAAATAGCTTTGATGCTGTGGAGTTACAGCTTGTTAATGATGTAATACACACAGCATCAGTACTTGATAGGATCTCACTGATCACAGAAACGACATCCGGATCAGACATGTAAACCTGTGGAGAATAAGCCAAATGAGATTATTTAAAATGGGGACAAGGTATCTCTGTGGATCCACTTTGATCTTGACAATTTTATGAGTTAAAAATACCTCAAAATTAATTATGCATGCACAGAGGGACTGCGAAGTGCACTAATTCACATTAGATTTACGACTGCCTCAACCCACAGTTCTGCCTCCAATTTAGAACCTTCAAGATGAATTTCACTTATAATAGAAACCTATTCTAATTACTAATGTGATACATGGTTTACATTGCCATAGATAACCCTGAACATCTTACCTCTGCATTATAAGTAACAAAGAAACTAGCAACAAAAAAGCCCAAACCAAACATACTTTTTTTTATTTGGAACAGTCCAGTAAAACAGGCAATATGAAGAATAGTCCATAAAGATTTATTTTTAAAAGGCTTTCTTTTCTTTAAAGAGGATGCAAAAGAGATGATAATAATAAGAGTTTTAATAAGGTCACTGTAATCGAAGGTAGCTCTTGCAAAGTTCATGGTCCCTAATATCCCCCCAACCTCCGTTCTTCACATGGGGGGCCACACCTCCAACACCAGGGGCGGGAAGTCTCTTAGTTATCAAGAGGTTCTTTGGAAACAGCTGGTTTCCACTGCTCTGGAGAATGTTCTCTATCTTGATTTTCTGGCTGGCCGGCATGCACACTGCCTTCTTGTGGTGCATGCCACAGTCCCCAGCATGGAAGATCCTGGGAGCCTCGCACACCATCACCTTCCAGTAGGAGGGCAGGCAGGTAACAGTCAGGTGCTGCAGCGACCAGTCCCAGTTGTAGTCGTCATAAGTGCAAAAAGCATCAGTACAGTGGATGAGCTTCTGGTAGGTGGCCCTGCCCAGAGCCATCCCCATGTTGTGCTCAGTAGACTTCCAGGCTTTCACCTCCACCTTGTTGGCTTTGCTGGAGTAGCCAACATGGGTGTAACTCCCCATAGACAGGATGTCACAGTCAGGGCACTGCTCTGTCTTCAGGACCGTCATCAGCTTCAGGGTGTGGATGAAGTCAGGTGACAGGAAGTGGTCCTCTTCAATCAGCAGGACCAGACCGTTGTGGTCCTTCATAGCCCTGACTCTGTCCCAAACAAAATGCAGCTTCCACCACCAGTGGTGTTTGGTCTGGGAGAACTTGGCTTCGCGGTAGTGTCCGAACGAGTCAGGGTACTCTGCATTGATGCAACCCAGCTTTAAGGCTTCTGTCTTGGAAATGTCTCTGGGGCAGTCTTTGGGGTCATTACCAGGGAACTCCTGGGGGTAGAGTTGTATGCTGAATGGAAAGAAGATCTGAAGGACCTGACAGAAGTCAACTGAGGCCACCACCTGGTTGACCTCCGGGGACCAGAAATCGTGGCTGAATACCAACAGCACCCTCTCAATGCCCTCTGCCTTCCTCAGGCTCTCCACAAGCAGTTTCAAGTAGTCAGGCCTGTTGTGCACTTGGACCACAACAACCAGATCGTCTTTATGTCTGACTGTCTTGAACTTCTCCTCGTTTCTCACGGTCTGGTCAAAGTTGAGCTGGAACACAATGCCACGGTATACCAAGGTGGTGTTGTCTACATCTGGCTTCAACACTTTCTCCTTCTCCTTTACCTTCTCCTGGTGAGTCTCATTGGCAATCGCAGCACGGATGACAGGTGGGGGTTGCTTACTGACCACTGGTGTGGCCTGTACCTGGTTACTACTACTACTACTACTGCTACTACTACTACTACTACTTTTCACAGGCTCTACTTCTTTAGGGACAGACGTGCTGTTACTCTTCTTCTGCTTTCCACTGCTCCAGAACGCCAGCCCACAGATGACTACCACCAGTGTCAGAATCACCACCTTCCTCTTGTAGATTCTGAATCTCATGATAGGCAGTCACCCCCTTGGGAAGGGAGAGGAGTTGATTGTAGAGAAACGGAAAGGTCGGTTTTATGATTGCTAATGGGTTGTGCTGGGCCGGACAGCTGGTTTTGATACTCTTCGGAAGTTAGATTGACAATTAAGCCAACTTTTGGAATGTAAACGTGGATCGTTCTGGAATGTCAATGATGCCAGATGAATATCCCATAAGGCATGTTGGTTGCTGGTAGGCAGCAGGGTAGTGGTGTGCATGTAATCACTGAAAGAAAAAGGAAAAAGGGTAGATGTTGTTTATGTTTCAGTTGTGTAGCTTAAGTTTGGTACGCATAATAATACCAAACCTAAATAAATCAAGAAATGCGGGTTCCCTATACAAATTTTACGAGATTCCCTACCCCAGAGTTGAAAATATATGATTTTCTTAAGTTGTTGATAATACCAAAAATCCACTTTGTTTCCGCTATATTTACTCCCATCTTTGGGCGCCTTTAACAATCCATGTAGATTCATTAAATGGAGAGAACTGTACTACAAAGTCGACATGAATTGCATACCGAGACGACAAATGGTATACATGCACAGAACAATACAGGAATAAAGTAACTAATAATTTAAGGGTGCAGTGCAACAGACCTGTGCAACATGGATTCAATTGAAATCTTTGCCGTTACTTACCGATAGGATATCTAGCTAAATAGCTAGCCATGTACATAACATAACATACCATGCGATGAGGAAATCATGGTTGTCAGCCATCTAGTTGACGTTAACAATCTAGCTAGACTAACCATATGTAAATGATTCTACACTGAAGCGTTCCTTCCTTCAAATCGTTTGGCAAGTCACTACAAGCAGCCCACTCACGGCGCTTCCGAGCAAATGATATGGCAGCGTATTCGAGCTACAGAATAGCTACGGAAGACAACTGTTCTGTATTCAACCGTTAAAACCAAGCAACTGAACAAGCGTTATTAGCTAATGTTACTTACTTAGCAAGATGAGACACCCAGTACGCCAAACTATTGAGATGAGTGACGACGTAGCTAGTGTTAGCTATTTACAACAAGAGCCACTTCGGTTGCGCCCCCCACCCCTAAATTAATAAATCGTTGCCAGCAGTGTCTCAAGCTCAAGTGTAAATAAAGATTTTCATAATTACCAAAAAACGGTAACGTACAGTGCAGCTTCGTCACCAAAATTCAACCAAGGATAGACGTCAAAGATTCATTCTCCTCCATTCCTTTTATCCAGCTCCAGATGTCTGGATAAAAAACGCTATCCAACAGTAAGCTAGGGCTGGCTCAAAATACCAACTACGGAACGACTGCTTGCTGCCTGGCTGCCTGCAAGTCTCCCACAATGCACTGGCTAAGTGAGGGAGGACCACAACGTCAGAAATAAAGTGATAACGTCTGAAATAACCATAACGCGTGATCTTAAGTTGTACACCACCAATGCTTTAAAATCTCGATTGTGAAATTAGTAACGTATGACTCTACTGTGAAATTCATAACGTATTTATGTGTGGCATCAACTATGGCCTTTCTGTAGTTCTTTAGTATGCATTAACAAACTGCTTTTAAGAACTATAAAGTCAAACGTTATACATGTAAAGAACAAGACTGAAATTATGAAATAAAGGGCTGCTAATTTCTACCATTATCAGATAGTACGTATGATAATAGTCTAACTGTACTACACTGACCTAATTCAGCCAGACATACCTAATTAATGTATTTGGGGGAGTCAGAGGGCTGAGCGGTGAGGGAATCGGGCTAGTAATCAGAAGGTTGCCAGTTCGATTCCCAGCCGTGCGAAATGAAGTTGTGTCCTTGGGCAAGGCACTTCACCCTACTTGCCTCGGGGGGAATGTCCCTGTACTTACTGTAAGTCGCTCTGAATAAGAGCGTCTGCTAAATGTAAATGTAAATTTGACATGAATTTACTCTACAAAGCATTCACTCACCATCTTCAATCCAAACGTGAAAGCTACAGTTATTGACGGAATTTTGGCTTAGTCTGTCCAGTAGGCCTATAGTCGGCCCATATAGTTACACACAGAATACAAAGACCTGCAGTGCTAAGCCTATAAAAGCATATCCTATAAACTGTTCCTTTGTGCTCTTAAAGTGAAAGACAGCAACAAACAACATCCTATTTTGCTCTCAGGTCACACTTGAACACTATAGTAGCCCACGTAAGAACTGAACTCACAACGCAAGCAGATACATGGCATTGCTGTATTAGCACAAACCTCTACCCAACTGAGCCACTTATAGGTATCTAGATGACGTGAAATAATACAGTTTAGCATAATTAAAAAACAACTTTCAGTCGTCGTTTCCATGTTTTTTTGTTGTTATTATTATTGTGATCCAGATTCGTTTACCGCTAGGAGGCACCATATTTTGCCGTGAACGGAAGAAGGATGTGCTGAAGAGTTTTACTTGCGCACGCGCAACATTCTTCCTTCCTTTTCGACATTCGACCGAAAGAGACAAGATGGGCCATCAACAGCTCTATTGGAGTCACCCCAGAAAATTCGGCCAGGGTTCCCGATCCTGGTCAGTTTTCTTCAACATATTATTCATAAGCGAACATTACATAATTTAGATGTGGGTTCATAGTTCGTTTGGCGTTCTTTGACCGAATTAACTTATCTTAAACGTGCACCACATGGATGGCCGAGCTCAAACTAATATGGCGGCTGCTCCACATTAAAGTGCACCGGTGTCCGTGGCTGTTATTATCTAGAATGCTAGACTTCTATATTAATTGTAGGTCGGTTGCCTATGCCGTCAACGTGCACTCTTAAACGGTTGTCGATATATGATAAATTTAATGTCAGTATATGTACATTGAAAGCTGAAGTAAATAGGTATGTTTTGCTAGTGGTGCGGAGGGAACTCGGCAAGCTAGCTTGTTAGCTTGCTAACTTTGAATTAACATCCTACTACGTTCATTTTAAGTACATTTCAAAATGAATTAATTAAACTATTTCTTTACTTCCAGCCGGGTTTGCTCGAACAGACACGGTTTGATCCGTAAATATGGTCTGAACATGTGCCGTCAGTGCTTCAGGCAGTACGCCAAAGACATCGGCTTTGTGAAGGTAAGGCTTCCGCTGGGATTCGAACTGACTTAATAAATCGACTACAGTCTGTACATACATCACAGCCTTTAGAAAGTCTTTTATACAGTCACTAACTACATTACTGTCCTTGATGGTATTAATTGTCACTGCTTGTTGATAACGTTGATATCCTAAACTTGATTTCCCTCCCACAGCTGGATTAAATGCATTGAGATGTCGAGGCTTCAGTGGGCTACTCGACTCGAGCAGTTTCCCGCAAACTTCAATGGATATGGGATGATGAGGCATTGAAATAAACGTTTTCTTTTGTCCAAATCTTATATTGTCTTTATTAATTCAACTCTTGCATTTTGAGTTTAATGTATAAAAAAAATTGACTTGGACAAGATTAGCCTACATAATGTCCACTGATTTGTATGAGGCCCTATGTCTTATTGAATGCCAGTCTCATTAAATATGCTTAATTCTTGTCAAATTACGTGGCTGTGTTCATGGTACACATCAATTTGGATAAAATGACAAGTTTCACTAAAGGATATAGATTGAAGGCACTGGTGTTGCTTGAATTAAAGGTATCATTAAACATTAAATTAGTCCTGCGGTGGAATAGTACTAGTGTTAACTACATTTACATTTAGCAGACGCTCTTATCCAGAGCGTCTTGCAGTAAGTACAGGGACATTCCCCCCGAGGCAAGTAGGGTGAAGTGTCTTGCCCAAGGACACAACGTCATTTTACACGGCTGGGAAACGAACCGGCAACATTCTGATTAATAGCCCACTTCCCTAACCGCTCAGCCATCTGACTAATGTTTTACGGTAGGCTGACATGACACCAAGAGCATTGAGAAATTCCAACTGGCGCGGGCATCCCTTGAGCCAACTGTTATTTAATCATTTTGCTATCTTTTCACGGAGGAAATACTATTCAAGAGAACGTTTTGTAAAAATGTAACGTGAGTTCGAATGGCTCCACTGTGTCAAACTGATTTTATTTTTTACATTGTTGGACACTAGATGGCAACAGTGTTCCATCTGAGTTGAGCTCTTGGAAGTGTTTGGCCTGGAAAAATCCTATAACAGTCCAGACCTCCCTCAAAGGATTTCATGAGCATCGATTATAATGACACGTGTTATAAATTGATATTGAGAGCATATGGAGGCAACACGACAGTGGGCCTAATGGTATTAACTCAAGTGATTTCCCCAAAAAACTCATGATCGTTTTATTTTCCTTTTGGGAAAACAATATGAAACCACGTTGTTCATTTAGAACAACAGATCTACACATGCCAAGAGAACAGCGCAAAGGGCAAGAAATGTCAGTGACGTCACATTCGATCACCTCATGACCCATACCTGCAGCTTCAGATCTCGCCGGACACGGTGGCGCGTGCCTGTAATCCAAGTTACCGGGAGGCTGAGGTTGTCGGATCGAATGAGCCTGGGGTTTGTGGGGTGCAGTCCACTATGTCGAACGGGTGTCCAGACTAAGTTCGGTATCGATATGGTGCTCCTGGGGGAGCCCGGGGCTACCAGGTCGTCTAAGGAGGGGTGTACCGGCCCAGGTCGGAAACGGAGCAGGTCAAAGCCCCCGTACCGTCCGGTAGTGGGTTTGCGCCTGTGAATAGACGCTGCAGCTCAGCCTAGGCAATACTTCGGAACACAACCTTTTAATTCTTCTCCATTGTGTTGATAAATAAAACAACAGTTCCTTTGCTTGCTTATGTCACAGAGTAGATCCAAAACAACAGGCTATTAATTTGGGGGGTTTCATAGCACCTCATATTCCAAAAAAGTTTTCCTAACACATTTTTATTCATTAATTTAGAATGCAGTGAATACACTCACGAGAATTTGACTCAAGCACAAATGAATAGGCTGTGCAGAAGTAGCCCATTCTCGATGACGTCACATGAAATCAACTCATGTCACACACCTGCAGCTTCAGATCTCGCCGGACACGGTGGCGCGTGCCTGTAATCCAAGTTACCGGGAGGCTGAGGTTGTCGGATCGAATGAGCCTGGGGTTTGTGGGATGCAGTCCACTATGTCGAACGGGTGTCCAGACTAAGTTCGGTATCGATATGGTGCTCCTGGGGGAGCCCGGGACTACCAGGTCGTCTAAGGAGGGGTGTACCGGCTCAGGTCGGAAACGGAGCAGGTCAAATCCCCCGTACTGTCCGGTAGTGGGTTTGCGCCTGTGAATAGACGCTGCAGCTCAGCCTAGGCAATACTTCGGAACACAACCTTTTAATTCTTCTCCATTGTGTTGATAAATAAAACAACAGTTCCTTTGCTTGCTTATGTCACAGAGTAGATCCAAAACAACAGGCTATTAATTTGGGGGGTTTCATAGCACCTCATATTCCCAAAAAGTTTTCCTAACACATTTTTATTCATTAATTTAGAATGCAGTGAATACACTCACGAGAATTTGACTCAAGCACAAATGAATAGGCTGTGCAGAAGTAGCCCATTCTCGATGACGTCACATGAAATCAACTCATGTCACACACCTGCAGCTTCAGATCTCGCCGGACACGGTGGCGCGTGCCTGTAATCCAAGTTACCGGGAGGCTGAGGTTGTCGGATCGAATGAGCCTGGGGTTTGTGGGGTGCAGTCCACTATGTCGAACGGGTGTCCAGACTAAGTTCGGTATCGATATGGTGCTCCTGAGGGAGCCCGGGACTACCAGGTCGTCTAAGGAGGGGTGTACCGGCCCAGGTCGGAAACGGAGCAGGTCAAATCCCCCGTACCGTCCAGTAGTGGGTTTGCGCCTGTGAATAGACGCTGCAGCTCAGCCTAGGCAATACTTCGGAACACAACCTTTTAATTCTTCTCCATTGTGTTGATAAATAAAACAACAGTTCCTTTGCTTGCTTATGTCACAGAGTAGATCCAAAACAACAGGCTATTAATTTGGGGGGTTTCATAGCACCTCATATTCCAAAAAAGTTTTCCTAACACATTTGTATTCATTAATTTAGAATGCAGTGAATACACTCACGAGAATTTGACTCAAGCACAAATGAATAGGCTGTGCAGAAGTAGCCCATTCTCGATGACGTCACATGAAATCAACTCATGTCACACACCTGCAGCTTCAGATCTCGCCGGACACGGTGGCGCGTGCCTGTAGTCCAAGTTACCGGGAGGCTGAGGTTGTCGGATCGAATGAGCCTGGGGTTTGTGTGATGCAGTCCACTATGTCGAACGGGTGTCCAGACTAAGTTCGGTATCGATATGGTGCTCCTGGGGGAGCCCGGGGCTACCAGGTCGTCTAAGGAGGGGTGTACCGGCCCAGGTCGGAAACGGAGCAGGTCAAAGCCCCCGTACCGTCCAGTAGTGGGTTTGCGCCTGTGAATAGACGCTGCATCTCAGCCTAGGCAATACTTCGGAACACAACCTTTTAATTCTTCTCCATTGTGTTGATAAATAAAACAACAGTTCCTTTGCTTGCTTATGTCACAGAGTAGATCCAAAACAACAGGCTATTAATTTGGGGGGTTTCATAGCACCTCATATTCCAAAAAAGTTTTCCTAACACATTTGTATTCATTAATTTAGAATGCAGTGAATACACACACGAGAATTTGACTCAAGCACAAATGAATAGGCTGTGCAGATGTAGCCCATTCTCGATGACGTCACATGAACTCAACTCATGTCCCACCCTTGCAGCTTCAGATCTCGCCGGACACGGTGGCGCGTGCCTGTAATCCAAGTTACCGGGAGGCTGAGGTTGTCGGATCGAATGAGCCTGGGGTTTGTGGGATGCAGTCCACTATGTCGAACGGGTGTCCAGACTATGTTCGGTATCGATATGGTGCTCCGGGGGGAGCCCGGGACTACCAGGTCGACTAAGGAGGGGTGTACCGGCCCAGGTCGGAAACGGAGCAGGTCAAATCCCCCGTACCGTCCAGTAGTGGGTTTGCGCCTGTGAATAGACGCTGCAGCTCAGCCTAGGCAATACTTCGGAACACAACCTTTTAATTCTTCTCCATTGTGTTGATAAATAAAACAACAGTTCCTTTGCTTGCTTATGTCACAGAGTAGATCCAAAACAACAGGCTATTAATTTGGGGGGTTTCATAGCACCTCATATTCCAAAAAAGTTTTCCTAACACATTTGTATTCATTAATTTAGAATGCAGTGAATACACACACGAGAATTTGACTCAAGCACAAATGAATAGGCTGTGCAGATGTAACCCATTCTCGATGACGTCACATGAAATCAACTCATGTCACACACCTGCAGCTTCAGATCTCGCCGGACACGGTGGCGCGTGCCTGTAGTCCAAGTTACCGGGAGGCTGAGGTTGTCGGATCGAATGAGCCTGGGGTTTGTGTGATGCAGTCCACTATGTCGAACGGGTGTCCAGACTAAGTTCGGTATCGATATGGTGCTCCTGGGGGAGCCCGGGACTACCAGGTCGTCTAAGGAGGGGTGTACCGGCCCAGGTCGGAAACGGAGCAGGTCAAATCCCCCGTACCGTCCAGTAGTGGGTTTGCGCCTGTGAATAGACGCTGCAGCTCAGCCTAGGCAATACTTCGGAACACAACCTTTTAATTCTTCTCCATTGTGTTGATAAATAAAACAACAGTTCCTTTGCTTGCTTATGTCACAGAGTAGATCCAAAACAACAGGCTATTAATTTGGGGGGTTTCATAGCACCTCATATTCCAAAAAAGTTTTCCTAACACATTTTTATTCATTAATTTAGAATGCAGTGAATACACTCACGAGAATTTGACTCAAGCACAAATGAATAGGCTGTGCAGAAGTAGCCCATTCTCGATGACGTCACATGAAATCAACTCATGTCACACACCTGCAGCTTCAGATCTCGCCGGACACGGTGGCGCGTGCCTGTAATCCAAGTTACCGGGAGGCTGAGGTTGTCGGATCGAATGAGCCTGGGGTTTGTGTGATGCAGTCCACTATGTCGAACGGGTGTCCAGACTATGTTCGGTATCGATATGGTGCTCCTGGGGGAGCCCGGGGCTACCAGGTCGTCTAAGGAGGGGTGTACCGGCCCAGGTCGGAAACGGAGCAGGTCAAAGCCCCCGTACCGTCCAGTAGTGGGTTTGCGCCTGTGAATAGACGCTGCAGCTCAGCCTAGGCGATACTTCGGAACACAACCTTTTAATTCTTCTCCATTGTGTTGATAAATAAAACAACAGTTCCTTTGCTTGCTTATGTCACAGAGTAGATCCAAAACAACAGGCTATTAATTTGGGGGGTTTCATAGCACCTCATATTCCAAAAAAGTTTTCCTAACACATTTTTATTCATTAATTTAGAATGCAGTGAATACACACACGAGAATTCGACTCAAGCACAAATGAATAGGCTGTGCAGATGTAGCCCATTCTCGATGACGTCACATGAAATCAACTCATGTCACACACCTGCAGCTTCAGATCTCGCCGGACACGGTGGCGCGTGCCTGTAATCCAAGTTACCGGGAGGCTGAGGTTGTCGGATCGAATGAGCCTGGGGTTTGTGGGGTGCAGTCCACTATGTCGAACGGGTGTCCAGACTAAGTTCGGTATCGATATGGTGCTCCTGGGGGAGCCCGGGACTACCAGGTCGTCTAAGGAGGGGTGTACCGGCCCAGGTCGGAAACGGAGCAGGTCAAATCCCCCGTACCGTCCAGTAGTGGGTTTGCGCCTGTGAATAGACGCTGCAGCTCAGCCTAGGCAATACTTCGGAACACAACCTTTTAATTCTTCTCCATTGTGTTGATAAATAAAACAACAGTTCCTTTGCTTGCTTATGTCACAGAGTAGATCCAAAACAACAGGCTATTAATTTGGGGGGTTTCATAGCACCTCATATTCCAAAAAAGTTTTCCTAACACATTTGTATTCATTAATTTAGAATGCAGTGAATACACTCACGAGAATTTGACTCAAGCACAAATGAATAGGCTGTGCAGAAGTAGCCCATTCTCGATGACGTCACATGAAATCAACTCATGTCACACACCTGCAGCTTCAGATCTCGCCGGACACGGTGGCGCGTGCCTGTAATCCAAGTTACCGGGAGGCTGAGGTTGTCGGATCGAATGAGCCTGGGGTTTGTGGGATGCAGTCCACTATGTCGAACGGGTGTCCAGACTATGTTCGGTATCGATATGGTGCTCCGGGGGGAGCCCGGGACTACCAGGTCGACTAAGGAGGGGTGTACCGGCCCAGGTCGGAAACGGAGCAGGTCAAATCCCCCGTACCGTCCAGTAGTGGGTTTGCGCCTGTGAATAGACGCTGCAGCTCAGCCTAGGCAATACTTCGGAACACAACCTTTTAATTCTTCTCCATTGTGTTGATAAATAAAACAACAGTTCCTTTGCTTGCTTATGTCACAGAGTAGATCCAAAACAACAGGCTATTAATTTGGGGGGTTTCATAGCACCTCATATTCCAAAAAAGTTTTCCTAACACATTTGTATTCATTAATTTAGAATGCAGTGAATACACACACGAGAATTTGACTCAAGCACAAATGAATAGGCTGTGCAGATGTAGCCCATTCTCGATGACGTCACATGAACTCAACTCATGTCCCACCCTTGCAGCTTCAGATCTCGCCGGACACGGTGGCGCGTGCCTGTAATCCAAGTTACCGGGAGGCTGAGGTTGTCGGATCGAATGAGCCTGGGGTTTGTGGGGTGCAGTCCACTATGTCGAACGGGTGTCCAGACTAAGTTCGGTATCGATATGGTGCTCCTGGGGGAGCCCGGGACTACCAGGTCGTCTAAGGAGGGGTGTACCGGCCCAGGTCGGAAACGGAGCAGGTCAAATCCCCCGTACCGTCCAGTAGTGGGTTTGCGCCTGTGAATAGACGCTGCAGCTCAGCCTAGGCAATACTTCGGAACACAACCTTTTAATTCTTCTCCATTGTGTTGATAAATAAAACAACAGTTCCTTTGCTTGCTTATGTCACAGAGTAGATCCAAAACAACAGGCTATTAATTTGGGGGGTTTCATAGCACCTCATATTCCAAAAAAGTTTTCCTAACACATTTGTATTCATTAATTTAGAATGCAGTGAATACACACACGAGAATTTGACTCAAGCACAAATGAATAGGCTGTGCAGATGTAGCCCATTCTCGATGACGTCACATGAAATCAACTCATGTCACACACCTGCAGCTTCAAATCTCGCCGGACACGGTGGCGCGTGCCTGTAATCCAAGTTACCGGGAGGCTGAGGTTGTCGGATCGAATGAGCCTGGGGTTTGTGGGATGCAGTCCACTATGTCGAACGGGTGTCCAGACTAAGTTCGGTATCGATATGGTGCTCCTGGGGGAGCCCGGGACTACCAGGTCGTCTAAGGAGGGGTGTACCGGCCCAGGTCGGAAACGGAGCAGGTCAAAGCCCCCGTACCGTCCAGTAGTGGGTTTGCGCCTGTGAATAGACGCTGCATCTCAGCCTAGGCAATACTTCGGAACACAACCTTTTAATTCTTCTCCATTGTGTTGATAAATAAAACAACAGTTCCTTTGCTTGCTTATGTCACAGAGTAGATCCAAAACAACAGGCTATTAATTTGGGGGGTTTCATAGCACCTCATATTCCAAAAAAGTTTTCCTAACACATTTGTATTCATTAATTTAGAATGCAGTGAATACACACACGAGAATTTGACTCAAGCACAAATGAATAGGCTGTGCAGATGTAGCCCATTCTCGATGACGTCACATGAACTCAACTCATGTCCCACCCTTGCAGCTTCAGATCTCGCCGGACACGGTGGCGCGTGCCTGTAATCCAAGTTACCGGGAGGCTGAGGTTGTCGGATCGAATGAGCCTGGGGTTTGTGGGATGCAGTCCACTATGTCGAACGGGTGTCCAGACTATGTTCGGTATCGATATGGTGCTCCGGGGGGAGCCCGGGACTACCAGGTCGACTAAGGAGGGGTGTACCGGCCCAGGTCGGAAACGGAGCAGGTCAAATCCCCCGTACCGTCCAGTAGTGGGTTTGCGCCTGTGAATAGACGCTGCAGCTCAGCCTAGGCAATACTTCGGAACACAACCTTTTAATTCTTCTCCATTGTGTTGATAAATAAAACAACAGTTCCTTTGCTTGCTTATGTCACAGAGTAGATCCAAAACAACAGGCTATTAATTTGGGGGGTTTCATAGCACCTCATATTCCAAAAAGGTTTTCCTAACACATTTGTATTCATTAATTTAGAATGCAGTGAATACACACACGAGAATTTGACTCAAGCACAAATGAATAGGCTGTGCAGATGTAACCCATTCTCGATGACGTCACATGAAATCAACTCATGTCACACACCTGCAGCTTCAGATCTCGCCGGACACGGTGGCGCGTGCCTGTAGTCCAAGTTACCGGGAGGCTGAGGTTGTCGGATCGAATGAGCCTGGGGTTTGTGTGATGCAGTCCACTATGTCGAACGGGTGTCCAGACTAAGTTCGGTATCGATATGGTGCTCCTGGGGGAGCCCGGGACTACCAGGTCGTCTAAGGAGGGGTGTACCGGCCCAGGTCGGAAACGGAGCAGGTCAAATCCCCCGTACCGTCCAGTAGTGGGTTTGCGCCTGTGAATAGACGCTGCAGCTCAGCCTAGGCAATACTTCGGAACACAACCTTTTAATTCTTCTCCATTGTGTTGATAAATAAAACAACAGTTCCTTTGCTTGCTTATGTCACAGAGTAGATCCAAAACAACAGGCTATTAATTTGGGGGGTTTCATAGCACCTCATATTCCAAAAAAGTTTTCCTAACACATTTTTATTCATTAATTTAGAATGCAGTGAATACACTCACGAGAATTTGACTCAAGCACAAATGAATAGGCTGTGCAGAAGTAGCCCATTCTCGATGACGTCACATGAAATCAACTCATGTCACACACCTGCAGCTTCAGATCTCGCCGGACACGGTGGCGCGTGCCTGTAATCCAAGTTACCGGGAGGCTGAGGTTGTCGGATCGAATGAGCCTGGGGTTTGTGTGATGCAGTCCACTATGTCGAACGGGTGTCCAGACTAAGTTCGGTATCGATATGGTGCTCCTGGGGGAGCCCGGGGCTACCAGGTCGTCTAAGGAGGGGTGTACCGGCCCAGGTCGGAAACGGAGCAGGTCAAAGCCCCCGTACCGTCCAGTAGTGGGTTTGCGCCTGTGAATAGACGCTGCAGCTCAGCCTAGGCAATACTTCGGAACACAACCTTTTAATTCTTCTCCATTGTGTTGATAAATAAAACAACAGTTCCTTTGCTTGCTTATGTCACAGAGTAGATCCAAAACAACAGGCTATTAATTTGGGGGGTTTCATAGCACCTCATATTCCAAAAAAGTTTTCCTAACACATTTTTATTCATTAATTTAGAATGCAGTGAATACACTCACGAGAATTTGACTCAAGCACAAATGAATAGGCTGTGCAGAAGTAGCCCATTCTCGATGACGTCACATGAAATCAACTCATGTCACACACCTGCAGCTTCAGATCTCGCCGGACACGGTGGCGCGTGCCTGTAATCCAAGTTACCGGGAGGCTGAGGTTGTCGGATCGAATGAGCCTGGGGTTTGTGTGATGCAGTCCACTATGTCGAACGGGTGTCCAGACTATGTTCGGTATCGATATGGTGCTCCTGGGGGAGCCCGGGGCTACCAGGTCGTCTAAGGAGGGGTGTACCGGCCCAGGTCGGAAACGGAGCAGGTCAAAGCCCCCGTACCGTCCAGTAGTGGGTTTGCGCCTGTGAATAGACGCTGCAGCTCAGCCTAGGCGATACTTCGGAACACAACCTTTTAATTCTTCTCCATTGTGTTGATAAATAAAACAACAGTTCCTTTGCTTGCTTATGTCACAGAGTAGATCCAAAACAACAGGCTATTAATTTGGGGGGTTTCATAGCACCTCATATTCCAAAAAAGTTTTCCTAACACATTTTTATTCATTAATTTAGAATGCAGTGAATACACACACGAGAATTCGACTCAAGCACAAATGAATAGGCTGTGCAGATGTAGCCCATTCTCGATGACGTCACATGAAATCAACTCATGTCACACACCTGCAGCTTCAGATCTCGCCGGACACGGTGGCGCGTGCCTGTAATCCAAGTTACCGGGAGGCTGAGGTTGTCGGATCGAATGAGCCTGGGGTTTTTGGGGTGCAGTCCACTATGTCGAACGGGTGTCCAGACTAAGTTCGGTATCGATATGGTGCTCCTGGGGGAGCCCGGGACTACCAGGTCGTCTAAGGAGGGGTGTACCGGCCCAGGTCGGAAACGGAGCAGGTCAAATCCCCCGTACCGTCCAGTAGTGGGTTTGCGCCTGTGAATAGACGCTGCAGCTCAGCCTAGGCAATACTTCGGAACACAACCTTTTAATTCTTCTCCATTGTGTTGATAAATAAAACAACAGTTCCTTTGCTTGCTTATGTCACAGAGTAGATCCAAAACAACAGGCTATTAATTTGGGGGGTTTCATAGCACCTCATATTCCAAAAAAGTTTTCCTAACACATTTGTATTCATTAATTTAGAATGCAGTGAATACACTCACGAGAATTTGACTCAAGCACAAATGAATAGGCTGTGCAGAAGTAGCCCATTCTCGATGACGTCACATGAAATCAACTCATGTCACACACCTGCAGCTTCAGATCTCGCCGGACACGGTGGCGCGTGCCTGTAATCCAAGTTACCGGGAGGCTGAGGTTGTCGGATCGAATGAGCCTGGGGTTTGTGGGATGCAGTCCACTATGTCGAACGGGTGTCCAGACTATGTTCGGTATCGATATGGTGCTCCGGGGGGAGCCCGGGACTACCAGGTCGACTAAGGAGGGGTGTACCGGCCCAGGTCGGAAACGGAGCAGGTCAAATCCCCCGTACCGTCCAGTAGTGGGTTTGCGCCTGTGAATAGACGCTGCAGCTCAGCCTAGGCAATACTTCGGAACACAACCTTTTAATTCTTCTCCATTGTGTTGATAAATAAAACAACAGTTCCTTTGCTTGCTTATGTCACAGAGTAGATCCAAAACAACAGGCTATTAATTTGGGGGGTTTCATAGCACCTCATATTCCAAAAAAGTTTTCCTAACACATTTGTATTCATTAATTTAGAATGCAGTGAATACACACACGAGAATTTGACTCAAGCACAAATGAATAGGCTGTGCAGATGTAGCCCATTCTCGATGACGTCACATGAAATCAACTCATGTCACACACCTGCAGCTTCAAATCTCGCCGGACACGGTGGCGCGTGCCTGTAATCCAAGTTACCGGGAGGCTGAGGTTGTCGGATCGAATGAGCCTGGGGTTTGTGGGATGCAGTCCACTATGTCGAACGGGTGTCCAGACTAAGTTCGGTATCGATATGGTGCTCCTGGGGGAGCCCGGGACTACCAGGTCGTCTAAGGAGGGGTGTACCGGCCCAGGTCGGAAACGGAGCAGGTCAAATCCCCCGTACCGTCCAGTAGTGGGTTTGCGCCTGTGAATAGACGCTGCAGCTCAGCCTAGGCAATACTTCGGAACACAACCTTTTAATTCTTCTCCATTGTGTTGATAAATAAAACAACAGTTCCTTTGCTTGCTTATGTCACAGAGTAGATCCAAAACAACAGGCTATTAATTTGGGGGGTTTCATAGCACCTCATATTCCAAAAAAGTTTTCCTAACACATTTGTATTCATTAATTTAGAATGCAGTGAATACACACACGAGAATTTGACTCAAGCACAAATGAATAGGCTGTGCAGATGTAGCCCATTCTCGATGACGTCACATGAAATCAACTCATGTCACACACCTGCAGCTTCAAATCTCGCCGGACACGGTGGCGCGTGCCTGTAATCCAAGTTACCGGGAGGCTGAGGTTGTCGGATCGAATGAGCCTGGGGTTTGTGGGTTGCAGTCCACTATGTCGAACGGGTGTCCAGACTAAGTTCGGTATCGATATGGTGCTCCTGGGGGAGCCCGGGACTACCAGGTCGTCTAAGGAGGGGTGTACCGGCCCAGGTCGGAAACGGAGCAGGTCAAATCCCCCGTACCGTCCAGTAGTGGGTTTGCGCCTGTGAATAGACGCTGCAGCTCAGCCTAGGCAATACTTCGGAACACAACCTTTTAATTCTTCTCCATTGTGTTGATAAATAAAACAACAGTTCCTTTGCTTGCTTATGTCACAGAGTAGATCCAAAACAACAGGCTATTAATTTGGGGGGTTTCATAGCACCTCATATTCCAAAAAAGTTTTCCTAACACATTTGTATTCATTAATTTAGAATGCAGTGAATACACACACGAGAATTTGACTCAAGCACAAATGAATAGGCTGTGCAGATGTAGCCCATTCTCGATGACGTCACATGAACTCAACTCATGTCCCACCCTTGCAGCTTCAGATCTCGCCGGACACGGTGGCGCGTGCCTGTAATCCAAGTTACCGGGAGGCTGAGGTTGTCGGATCGAATGAGCCTGGGGTTTGTGGGATGCAGTCCACTATGTCGAACGGGTGTCCAGACTATGTTCGGTATCGATATGGTGCTCCGGGGGGAGCCCGGGACTACCAGGTCGTCTAAGGAGGGGTGTACCGGCCCAGGTCGGAAACGGAGCAGGTCAAATCCCCCGTACCGTCCAGTAGTGGGTTTGCGCCTGTGAATAGACGCTGCAGCTCAGCCTAGGCGATACTTCGGAACACAACCTTTTAATTCTTCTCCATTGTGTTGATAAATAAAACAACAGTTCCTTTGCTTGCTTATGTCACAGAGTAGATCCAAAACAACAGGCTATTAATTTGGGGGGTTTCATAGCACCTCATATTCCAAAAAAGTTTTCCTAACACATTTGTATTCATTAATTTAGAATGCAGTGAATACACTCACGAGAATTTGACTCAAGCACAAATGAATAGGCTGTGCAGAAGTAGCCCATTCTCGATGACGTCACATGAAATCAACTCATGTCACACACCTGCAGCTTCAGATCTCGCCGGACACGGTGGCGCGTGCCTGTAATCCAAGTTACCGGGAGGCTGAGGTTGTCGGATCGAATGAGCCTGGGGTTTGTGGGATGCAGTCCACTATGTCGAACGGGTGTCCAGACTAAGTTCGGTATCGATATGGTGCTCCTGGGGGAGCCCGGAACTGCCAGGTCGTCTAAGGAGGGGTGTACCGGCCCAGGTCGGAAACGGAGCAGGTCAAAGCCCCCGTACCGTCCAGTAGTGGGTTTGCGCCTGTGAATAGACGCTGCAGCTCAGCCTAGGCAATACTTCGGAACGCAGCCTTTTATCAAGTTATTTCAAGTGCGTTGATTTAAAAAAACAGGTCTCCTTCAGTACCTTCTTTTTTTCTAATCCTGACATTACACTAATGCGTTGACACCCTTTGACGTTTTTAGAGCTTCAAGAGACTAGGGGCTTCGCCCAGACCCCAGACATATTGTTACAGTTGGCCGATGTTCGCTCCCAACAGGGATCGAACACGCCACGCTGCTCGGGGGGCCATTATCCGATCTACCCGCTTAGCCTACAAGAGGTAACATATATTGATAACTATCGTCAGTTTTCCCAAAAATATATTTAAAAAAACGTTTCTAAAGGTTGAAAAAATCTTTTGGTAAGAAAGTTGAGAAAAAAAAAAAGACCGATCACTGTGTGTATGCTATGTGTCTGTGTGTGCTAAATACACTGATGCAATTGTCTCTGAGTGTGTATTGTTTATGCTGTAATGTTTGGGGGGACGATTAATGAAATGGGCTGTTGAAGCCAAGCAAACCAACTCTCTTACTATTACACTGACGACCAGTCACGTAGCACAGCTGTCCCATCTATCGCTGAGATCACGGAAAATAAATGAAGTTCAGAATGCTTTACCTCCCTGTTGGCATGGAAACATCCCACTGGGTCACCTGCTCTCTGCTGCCATCACAAAAAGAGGTACTTGCTGAGAGCTCTCATGGACATGCTGATCAACCCAGTTGGAATACTATCTTAGTAAAACATCCTCACAAGAGGCTCCAGTTTTAAGCAAAGCGTTGTGTATCCGCATTATCTCAAACATTTACGTGACTGCTCTGAAAGACTGCAATACCCAATCCTGCCCAAGGGGGCAGCAGTGCACCGCAATGGGACGTGGAGACAAGAGCGAGCGTTCAAAGGCAAAATCAGCGGGGTGCTTGTGCAGCACCCTGGGGAGTCACTCATGCAAATTGACAATGGTAACAGTCTTGACAAGGCTTTGAGCTGGGGCCTACCTAATTGAATACTCCACATCCATTTGAAGTGCCAGGGCCGGCCTGGTGGAGGGTGAGACCGTGTGGAGAGGGGGCAGTGGGGCTGCGGCCTTCACCCAACAACAAGGGAGGCTGAGTCAAAGGATAGACATGCATAATCAAATAGATCCTTCACTGATCTATGTCTGATGTTGCTCTCTGGATGGATGTGTGTGTGTGTGTGTGTGTGTGTGTGTGTGTGTGTGTGTGTGTGTGTGTGAAAGAGAGAGAGAGATATAAGGAAAAGGGATGGGGAATGGATGAGTGACAAGGACTGACAAGGATGGAGAAACAGGCAGAAAGAGAGAGGGATCTTCATCTATGTACTTTTGACCATCTGTTTTCTCCCTCCCTCCCTCCCTCCCTCCCTCCCTCCCTCCCTCCCTCCCTCCCTCCCTCCCTCCCTCCCTCCCTCCCTCCCTCCCTCCCTCCCTCCCTCCCTCCCACACACACACACACACACACATATACACATGCAGGCAAGAAAAAAGAAAAAAAGACTGAATGTGCTTGTTACAGAAACAGCAAGAGAGAGAGACAACATGGCATACTGCCAGAGATGACTTGCTCTTTTAATGCTCTATATAACATGGCAAATTTTCCTGGTCTTTAAAATTACTCATAAGTGGTAAAGATCAAATAGTGACATTTAACAATATGGAAGTGACATGGTGTCATTGCAACCCAGATTGATTCCCCTTGGGCCACAAGTGTCTAATATTCCTCTCACACTGTCTTTTATTTATGCAACCAGCCATGGATTGATAATTGCACCATGTTCCTGACTGGGTGGTAGGTAGCATGCAATACAGCATGTGTGTTCAGAGTATGTCAGGGTTATTGGTGGGTTTCATGGGAACAGTTATTGGTGGGTTTCATGGGAACAGTTATAACCATGAACCCTATTCAAAATCACAGTGGGAATCCATACATTAATGTCCATGAGTGAATCCCCCTTGACCATGAGCTTGGATGTCAATTTATTTACCGCAAACTGAAAGTAACCTTTAACATCCACCTACTTAAATGGAACTCTAAGATAACCTTGGAATGTTGACAAATATTTGACATCGTTTACAGGAAACAGCGTTGTTATGTGCCGAGGCTACTGTTCAGCAATCACTAACCCACGGTTAAACTACGGACTGGAGATGTCACCACTTGTTTGGAAATCAAATAATTTTCAAAAATTCTCAAGGCCTTGAAAGTGTTAACTTTGAGAGTTCTCATGAAAGTCTATGTTTCCAGCACCTTTACAATTAACATTATGCTCTCAAACCTTGCTCCCGTGCTTCCATTCATCATGTTTCCACTTTAGTACTTTGTTTCTGATTTAATAATGATTTTACACATTGCTTTCTTGCAAGGCATCCGGAGCAGGCATGACCTCCTGGTCTGAGGTCAGGGTCTGCCACCCACTATCCTTGTTAGCAGTTGTTAATTCCATCAACCTTTTGTCTCCATGCTTGGGAAATTACTGTGACTTGTCATGGTTTGTTAGTGTGTGGCCTTTAATGTGTCCATCAAATACCAGCCCCCTCCACTTGTAATATGGGCCAAATATATAGATTTTTATGGTTATAAGTGGATGCCAGTTTCTATGAAAACAGGTCAAGTAACCTACAAGAAAGAATGTTTTGGGGAAAAGTTCTGAGAACATAGTGATGTTCTTAAGATTAGGTGCAATTTGTAGAATCTGTGATGAATTACCACCAGAAACTGTGTGCAGCAAGTATTAAAACATTGACTGATCAGTTTGTACAATGTGTAGTCTCCTTACCAAAATGACCTTTACCATAGAAACAACTGAATCCAAACAACTTACAGAACCACCAATCGTATTCACCATTGCTGTAACGTCTGGAGGCTTTTCACAAGACATGGTCTTCATCTCCATTTCAAAGAAATGGAAGATGATGTTGTTTCCAGGCAGGTGTTTGTTTGACAAACAGAAGCTAGAATTGAATCACGTAACTTTGAGAATCTCGCCTTCTTTATCAAAAACGTGAATCTCAACTCAGGAAGTGGGAGCCTGACGGGAATTGTACAGATGAATAGTTATGAGACGGTTTATTTTTGACCCCCCGTCTGAATAATTCGATGACTTGCAGGGTTACTCACCACAAGTGTATTTGAAATGCAGATTGGCTGCCATTCGCCATGAAAATGTCGACCTTCGCACACACTCGCAACGGCCTTCCGTTTTGACCTGTCGTCGCTTGCCGCAGATGATGTTTTCCACAGTGAGTGCCCTAACTCAAGGACACAAGGATCAAGAGCTTCCAGAGCACCTTTCAAATAGTCGGTCTGGCTGAAGAGACTCCAAACTACCTTCCCTGAGCTGCTCTTCATGTGGGAACAGCAGCCGCTCATATGAAGCAAAGGGCCACTGAATGTCTAGTTCTGTAAATGTAAATGTGTTATTCTAGCAGTGTGTGGTAAATGTTATGCATTCATTTACACTGGAATCACTTCAAGCCTGATTCAGTTTCCCACTGGTTATGTGTACTTCCTTCAGGCATTACAAAAGGTTAAATGACTGGGTTAAGAGAACGGATATATGGGCCTATGGTATCTAAAAGTTGCAGGATTAAAAAAATGCTGGAGGTGGAGATAGTCCATTGTTGGTTGTTGGAGATGTGTTAGGTGATGGTGGAGCTCCCAGGTGGGTTAGCTGTGCCTCTAGCTAAACGTTGTTCCTCCTACTCTCTATCTGATATCAGAGAGAGAGAGAGAGAGAGAGAGAGAGAGAGAGAGAAAGAGATGGGGAAAAAAAAGATGGAGAAACAGAGAGGAAGAGAGTGAGAAACAGAGTGAAGGAGAGTAAAGGAGAGAGTGAGTAAGAGAGAAAAAATAAAGAAAGAGAGGTGAGGTGAAAAGACTCTGGGGCTATCGATCTCACTTGTCCAGTCGCTAGAGGATCCAATACCAGTTAACATGATGCAGCATCCATATATATAAGGGCCGCAGGGCATCTGTGGACAGGGCTGTGATGAGAGTAATTGAGAATGATAGGGATCAGTTAGAGCCAGGTTCCTATTGATCAGGCTGGGGTATAAACAGATAGTGAGATCAATAAAAATAGGTCAATGGAAATTATAGCCATTTTGAAGAGCACTAATGAGCAGGTTAGGTGACAATGCCATGCAAGTCAGGTATCTTTTTTTGGTCACCAAGAAATAACAATAGTAGATTGAGTAGAAGGAATCATATTGCTTGGCAGCCAGTCAGATTACCAAGGGGGAAAGGTTGCGGAGAGACAGGTGAAGCCTTGGTGAGAAAGGATGACATGAGGGTGGAGACTTGAGGGGTGAGGATAAGGGTAAGGGGGAGGGGGAGACAGAGGACTTGGTGTGTTAGTGCAATGTGCGATAACATTTCCGCACCAGTGTGGACAACAGTCAGGCTTCCAGAGAGGTGCTTATCTGGGTCTGTCAGGGTCTATCAGCATCTGTCATGTTTACTCTTCAGGTCCGTCGGCCTGCCCGACTCTGGCAGACAGCCTCCTTCATATCATTCAGCCCAGAGCTAACCTGAAGACGCAAACAAACGCCCACGCACCCCCCACCCCCCACCCCCCACCCCAAACACCCCAAACTCCTCTTACTATCCAGCACTTCTATTTACTCTGGGCCTCAGGTTGCTGTTCCACAGCTCCAAGTATTTTATCACCTCCACCTTTTTCCTCTGCCTCCCTCTCTCACTCTCTCTCTCTCTCTCTCTCTCTCTCTCTCTCTTCTCTCTCTCTCTCTCTCTCTCTCTCTCTCTCTCTCTTTGTATCTTTCTCTCTCATCCCCCTCCTTTCTCCTGCACTCTCTCTGTATCTCTCTCTCCCTCTCTCTCTCTTTCTCTCTCTCTCTCTCTCTCTCTCTCTCTCTCTCTCTCTCTCTCTCTCTCTCTCTCTCTCTCTCTCTCTCTCTCTCTTTGTATCTTTCTCTCTCACCCCCCCTTTCTCCTCCACTCTCTCTGTATCTCTCTCTCTGTATCTCTCTCTCTGTATCTCTCTCTGTATCTCTCTCTGTATCTCTCTCTAGCTCTCTCTCTCCTCTCTCTCTCTCTCTCTCTCTCTCTCTCTCTCTCTCTCTCTCTCTCTCTCTCTCTCTCTCTCTCTCTCTCTCTCTCTCTCTCTCGCTTCTCTTATCGCTTCTGTTTTTCACCTTCCTCCCTCTCTCCACCTGGGTAAGTGAGGATGTGGAGTGCATCAGATCTTTACAGGATGAACCAATGGAAAGACAATTGCACACTGTGTATCAGAGTGTGTCCCTGGAACAAAATGGCTGAAAGCTATCAGTATACAATTTCTTACAGTTTGAGATAAACAGTGGATATGCAGTTTGTTTACTTGTTTCAAGGCAAAACGACTTACATGATACTGTACATGGTTCTCTTGGATATTGTATTTCCTAACCGTTAAATACAAAGCAACGATGACCCGATTATGTAGTATGTTTGCAAAGAAAGTGTGTCCATGTATGAGAGAAAGAGAGAGAAAAAGACAGAAAGTGTGGAAGAGAGAGAGAGAAAAAAGAAGTGTCAGAGAAGGAGAGTGAAAGAGAGTGGGAAAGACAGGGTGTAAGAGAGAGAGGGAGAGGGGGAAAAAGAGAGAGAAGGTGTGGCGGAGAGAGAGGATAAACTACAAAATGTCGGAGGTGGAAATGTCAGGAGTGTGGAGCAGTGTCAAACTGAAAGGAACAAGAGGTTGAAACCGTAATTAGTATCTCAGGTCTCCATGTCTCGGGGATTCAGCAGTGTCACAGTCACAGACATCCAGAGTGGAAGAGAAGGGATTAGAACTGGGACAGGGACTGGTGGAACCTGACCCCTGACCTTTACCAGGAACATTTGCTGTTAGACAGTTTGACTGCTGTTGATCCTCAGACGCTTACTCTGGCTGTCTGTTATAATGACTTAATCAATTCTGAGGGGTCAGACAGGTGCCTGCTCCTCCTCTATAGGAGAGTGTGTGTGTGTGTGCAGGTGCACAGACAGCACTGCCTATCTCTGACAGAGCATGTTTGACAGCAAGTTCTGCATGAGAAATCCCTGTTTGCGATTGTGATGTGACTCACTGTCCTTCCCTTTGGTCATATTGTGAAGACCCCTTTAAAGGTGACAGAAACATGTTTTTATTCAGAGGTGTTTTGTTTCCTCTAATGACAACACTTGGGAGGGTGTTTCTGGGAATCCACTGCATCTATCTGATGCCCTGATCCCTTAATCAAATCACTGCAGACTTTAGTCCTCTGGTTGTGTGTAGGTGTGTCAGAAGAGCACTCTGTTGTCTCAGGACAGCATGTGCATTACATACACGTAACTAGATGTAAAACGCATCAGGTTCAGTCAGGTGGCTGAGCGGTGAGGGAATCGGGCTAGTAATCAGAAGGTTGCCAGTTCGATTCCCGGCTGTGCAAAATGACGTTGTGTCCTTGGGCAAGGCACTTCACCCTACTTGCCTCGGGGGGAATGTCCCTGTACTTACTGTAAGTCGCTCTGGATAAGAGCGTCTGCTAAATGTAAATGTAAATTGAAGAGACAAAATGGAGGCAAGTGAACTCTTCCCTGTCAGTCCTGACGATGTCTGGTTATAGATGGACGGGATCTAAACTGTCGCTGGAATGACATGACCATTCTTCTCACTCTGGAGAACATCACCTGCATCATGTCTGTCTGGTCCTCTTCAAATCTCATGAAATATGAAAGAAACATTCAATGCTAAAGTGATTTGTCTCTCTCTGAATGAGCCATTCTGAATGTGCTGGTCTCTCAAAAAATGAATGAGTTGAAAAAGAATTCCATCAACAAAGACAGCACTTGACTGAAATGTGATCTTTATTAAAATAGGCACTTCCTCCAAATCCCTACTGAACGTGAATAGAGTGGATTCATTAAATTATGTGGGTGACTGAATCACATCACAGAGAAGAGCAGCCCTCTAGTTATTGATGACTACCAGACCAGTACAGGGCTGTCATAGTAAACATCCTCTCTTGCATGTTTACATGGCTCGGAACATGCGTGTGAGGTCAAAAATCCAGGTTGTCCCCCCCCCCCCCCCCCCCCCCCCCCCCCACACACACACACACACAGCTCTAGACTCTAGAATAACCAAGGCTGCATGCTCACAGGAAGTAAAATAACATTTCGCGTTCACAGTTTTACATAAAGCGTTTAATACGTGCAGCCTTCGTGTTTATTTGGAAATGGTCTGTTTGTGTGTTTACGGCATGATAATAATAAGACTTTATTTATAAAGCACCTTTCATACAAGAATTGCAGCTCAATGTGCTTTACATAAAATCAATAAAAACAATAATACAAGTGGTAAAAGTAATACAAAAAAATATTTGCGATTTCCCGATATATATATATTAAAAAAAACATATAACAAACCTAGCCGCAATCTATCTGCGGTCTCTCAAATCCGTCTTAGACTCGAGCTGCCTTTGCAGTTTCCAAAACATATAACAAACCAGACTAGCCGTAATCTATGCGGTCTCTCGAATCCGTCTTAGACTTGAGCTGAATGTATGTGTGCACCTGTGCGTGTGCACCTGTGCATGTTGAAAAGAGATAGAGGGAGCAAGAGAGCAAACAGGGAGAGGAGTACACGCGGGCATAAGCGTGTCCGTCTGCTCTCCGTCTGCTCTCCGGGCAAACCTACAAATAGATATCTTGACATTCTGCCGTCTTTTTATTAATTCATAAATGTCAGAGAGGATCAGTGTGGTGCAAAATGACGACCGGTTTGGGAATTTAAAAGTCATGGTTACCCGAGCAATTTAAAAGTCACCAACCACTGTGCAGCCCTCTCCAAACTCCTCCTCTCTCATCTCCTCTCTCGTTCCTCCAGTCATCCATCAGGACTGCTCTCCTTCCTCCTCCTGTCTGTTCTCTCTTGTTGTTGTTCCACATCCATCACTGTTTTAATACATAGTTCATCAAAGCAACTTTTGGCAAAACAGAAACTGTCCAGAGCTGTTCAGACTGCACCCCAGAACAATCGAATTAAATAAATCCTGTGGTTTTGTTTTCATCTGCATCTGACTGATTTACGTCTACAACCCACACAGAGACCAAGGTCAGGCAGAAGGATGTCTGTCTCCTTAAAGATGAACAACTTTACCAAGAAGGTAATCAAATGTCATGTCATTTTGTTATGTTGAGTTGAAGGTAAATACCGCGTCATCTGTTGTCAGTCACCTGCTATTGCCTGCCGCAAGGACTCGAGTATGCTTCATTAGGTATATATTAGAGAAACAAATCTATCGGTCAGAATGATCTGAATTGGCTGGACAGACACGCTTCTAGGGAACTGTAGTGAGCAAGCAGGATGTGTAGAGGATCTGGACACTCTGGTTAACATGCTCGAACTGTTGCCCTTGACTACTGGCTTGTCCTTGCTGTCTATAGGGATGTGGAGTCTTATCAGCACAAACAACAAGGTATTGCCTGACTAAGCCCCTGGTTAAAACATACATTTCCCATGAGCCCTTTGTAAATGATTTATCGAGGTTAATTGTTCACATTATACATGTATGGAAACATAGAATTTCATTTTACCTCCATTACTGAAACATGAATTATTCACCATGCTTGGAGCTGAGGATATTATTAATAATCACAATTTGGACACCAACACACACTTGAGGATTTATGAGTTCTTGGTCATAAGTACATTGTAGTGTCATCCCTGCGCTTTAAAAGCAACATGTGCAGTGAACATGTTAGGGGACTGGACAAGCCAACCTCATCTTAGAGCAGGTCACTGTCATCTAACCGGTTTAAATGCAGGAGGCAGAGCTCTCCAACAAGCTAAGACCAATTATTGAGATTAATTTGAGACTCCCCTCCAACCTTACTCTATTTAGAACATCTGTGAGGGATCACGTAAATGATGATGTACGAGGCATAATTTAGCTGGGAGAGATAAGAAGAGGTCTGGAAGAGCTGATTGTAACCTAATGGAGTTGAGCAGAGCTGTGCAGGAGGAGACAGAGAGAGCATGTTCAGGTAGGAGCTTTATCAACGTTAATAAAAGCCGTAACTGCAGCAAGGAGAGGGGGCCTCGTGTTCCACATCCACTCCCGTCCTGCATCTACATTTACATTTTACATTTACATTTATTCATTTAGCAGACGCTTTTATCCAAAGCGACTTCCAAGAGAGAGCTTTACAAAGTGCATAGCTCACTGATCATAACAACAAGATAGCCAAAAAACATTGCGAGTAGCCAAAACATGAAGCACACATTGTGAACAACCAAAGTAAGTGCCAAAGTGCCAAAGTGCACCTGCTCCGATCCAGGGATCAGGGCTGAAATGACGACACAATATCCCAAGCTGTGACGAGGGAAATTAAGCCGCACCTTTTACAGGGCTGTAACAGTAATTTAGGGTCTTATTTCCCATCAGTAGCTACATGTTTGAATAGCCGTGTTGAAGTAAAGGCAGGTAAGACTGGCAGCCCAGTGGGCCTCACATCATTATTACTTAGGAATTTGATGATTGCTAATTTTAACTGCAATGAATTCTTAAATGGGTCTATGAGAACATCATCACCACTGTGTATCACTGAGCTTTCTACTGTAATGGAATTAAATGGAAACCCACTGTGCTATGGCTAATGTAGCATGAAAACCATTCTGAGAAAGAGAGAGAGAGAGAAGAGAGAGAGCGTGAAGGAGAGAGCGAGCGAGAAGGATAGAGAGGAGAGAGAGAGAGAGAGAGAGAGAGAGAGAGAGAGAGAGAGAGAGAGAGAGAGAGAGAGAGAGAGAGAGAGAGAGAAAGAGGAGAGAGAGAAAATGAGAGAAAGAAAGAGAGAGACAGAAGGAGAGAGAGAAGGAGAAAAAGAGAGAGAGGTGGACCAGAAGTAAGAGACACCATCTCCACAAGCTTTATTTGCAC